>NW_027249545.1:0-137940 GCF_030848795.1 Temnothorax nylanderi | reverse complement strand
AGGAGAGAGAGAGAGAGAGAGAGAGAGAGAGAGAGAGAGAGAGAGAGAGAGAGAGAGAGAGAGAGAGAGAGAGAGAGAGAGAGAGGAGAGAGAGAGAGAGAGAGAGAGAGAGAGAGAGAGAGAGAGAGAGAGAGAGAGAGAGAGAGAGAGAGAGAGAGAGAGAGGAGAGAGAGAGAGAGAGAGAGAGAGAGGAGAGAGAGAGAGAGAGAGAGAGAGAGAGAGAGAGAGAGAGAGAGAGAGAGAGAGAGAGATTAGATATTATATCATATTTATTCATATACATCCTGATGAATCGCATTTAAATTTAAGCGACGTGTTTATGTAAACATTAATCATTGAAAAATTTTCTTATTAGCTTCCTCGCACTAACAATATCGGTTTATAGTCCGGCGCAGCCATTATTGACGTCAGCGCAATTTTTTGCACACACGTACGTATAAAATATGTGTATATGCAAGTTATTTACAACGGAAGATCAGCTTTTCGCGATACTCCGCGATGGAGCACACGATATCGATTACGTTTCTCCTCATCTCTCGTCGTTATAATACGATACGTCGCGCGTGATATAAAACGATCTTGTATTTGAGACATGTTACACGTCTCGAGCTGACGAAATTGTTAAATCTGCGTATTAGGCGGAGAGTATGCGTAATTCAACACAATGCTAGCGAGAATAGAGCGTATCTACGAACACCCACTTAATCTCATGGCCTAAACAGGAAATCCTCCTCTCGGATAATTGCGTGACTAAGTTAAATCTGCAAACGACTAAAGCTCGCTCAATTAATCTATTACGAAGATGGCTTAGATATTATCGCGGACGATTTGTCGTTGCAATTTTTTGTAAGCTACCTTGAAAAGCGCGATTATTAGCGCTTTTAGCGTAATACTATTTTTATTTTATATTGCAAAAAACTAACTGCAACATGAAATGTTAATTATTTCATCTTATACTACAATTACATACTCCAAGAAAAAAATTATCTTTATTGGTTTGTCTTATAAAGTTTTCTTCACTTATGTGACAAGCCATTACAAAAACATCTAATTACTCTATATAAATATAAAACAAGGGCACATACAGATCGTACATCTTCAAACACGACACACTTATATTAAACCTTTCCGATCGGCGACGATAAACGGTGGATTTATGCGTCCGCATAATTTGCATATATAAATCCATACGTGTTATTTCATAAGCATAAATCTTCGCCGGTGTAAGGTATTATACGTACGCTACGCACATGAATTCGCAGGCGTCGAAAGTGTACCGGAACAAAAAGATCCTAAGAGAAATTGCGTGGTGAACTGAACGCGTACGCATACGTACGCACGTACGTTTGTTTCCGTGCGTGCGAGTGAATGTATCGGCGCGCACGGTGAGATGACGTAGCGCAAGAACGCAACGCTTATCTCGCATAGAAACGTGCCCACGTGCGTGCGCGTGAACACACGCACGTGATTTCCGAACCAGTATTTCGGTGCGCGTAGTTTTACGATATTTTCACGCTGCGTGCGCGCGCGCGTTAAGTACACTCGACCTGAAGCATGTCAGGACGCAGTTATTCGTTTGAAATTGCCGGTCGCTAGTCGGACTTGAGCGCAATTGAACGAGCACGCTCGAAAATAATGCGAGCGTGTGCGTGGGTACGCACACGTCATCGAGGATGGCGCGGAGTGTTCCTTAAACCCGCAGAAGGAAACACCGGTTGAGCCGGTTCTGACGCAGAAAATCAAAGAAAATCGAATTAAACGACGTTCTGCATTGTTCCGAAACATCCTCGCACCAGCATCCTTGATGCCGAAAAATAAACTTGATATTATATGTATAAATATAAGCAGATGAATAAAAGACGATACGGAATGAATCACACTGGTAGCATTAAAACAAGATTTTCGGTTTATAAATACTTATAATACGTTTTTTATTTCTTTAATACTATAATATAATGTTGCAAGGAAGATTTAATGCAATATCTGACAAGCTAGCAAATGTTCAATGTTTCCTGCTTGAAGCGGAGACGAGGTAATTTCACGTTGTATAACACACACATACACACACAAAAGCAAATTAATCTTACTCATGCTCCACGGAAGAAAATGAATAGCGCAAGAAGTACGAAAGATACAAATTCAAAGGTCGTTTGCCCCAATGACCAAGTTTTAAGTCTTTTAATGAAAGGTATCCCCGGTCTAAACTTGTTTAGATATGTAACGGACATGTTGCACAACGGTAAATCCTTGTAGTTGAATTAAGTGCACGTCATTATGACAAATAGATTACACCTGGAATACTAGGTGCATGCGATATTACGGACATCATGCTGACTCATATAATGAAAAAATTCTAAAAGCCTAATCGAAATAATATTCTGCTGATTAAGTAGACTTATACTGCAAACTGACGCAACGAGGTATACATATTTAATCATAATGCAACACTGCGAAACTTGATAATTAAAAAGATTCTTATCAATAAGGCAAGATCACATGGAAAAGTATCACAAGCCGCGTTCGGAGTTTAAAAGGTATATTATTATGCGACAAAACTTTATCGCTTGTAAAAAGGAATATTGAAGTATAGGTACATGAAAAGTTATAATTATTACTATCTCGCATGTCATAGTTAAAGACAGCTTTAAGATATCAGAGAAATACTTATATATACACACATATATATATATATATATAATTTATTTATTCCGTAAGGTTCTTAGACTCACACGTGATACTTTTTCCGATGCTTTGTAATGACGTACTAAAGAGTTTAATGTTTCAAGGACCGTTTAAGGGGATGGACGTTTGTACTACACGATTAAGGTTCGGAGGGATCGGTGTTGCAACATTGAAAAGCCCTGTTTATAACTGTGCACTAGAATTACTCCGGAGCTGGAATTTTGTCCAACGTAAAGTGCCTCTCGTCGAACTCTCCGCGCGCGACAAAAAGAAAGCGAAAGTGACGCGGGACGACGATTCGACATTTTTGCCGTCAAGTGTACGTATGTGTATGTGTGTGTGTGCGCAGTCAGTGGTGGGTGTGCGTATACGTGTGCCCGGGTTTCGTTCCTCCCATCCGGTTAAAGCAGAACAAAATAAAAGGTGAAACAAAGCGGAGTACGTTTTCCGAGGGAGTTTCATAATACCTTCTTGAATAGAGACACCGGGATAGCCTTACACGCGCATTTATAATGTTGTATGTGTATCCACGCGTTCGCGCGCCCGCACGTTCGCGCAAACAATGAGTTTACCTTAAAGCTTGGGGAAAAATGCGGCGCGGCCGGTGACACGTGGTAAGCCCGGAAAATCGACTGCAACACGCACGGGCTGCTACTTCGTTCGGGTTTATGTTGCGGGAACTATTGTTAAGAGTTTCCCTCAAGTGGGAAAAGAGAGGAGGGGAGAGGAATATTTTCCTTGATATTGTTATCGAGGACCTCGCGAAAGAACGAGTATTAAATAAAATTAACAACTCCATAAATAAGCATGAAAATAAAATATCAAATTATGTATTAAAATAATCAATTAAAGTTACATGATAACTTCTCACCCACGACATATAAACGTTGAGATAATAAGCATTAAATAAACAAAGCTGATATTGTCGCTAAATGTAATAAAAACATAATTTATTACCTCAAATTCGAGTTTTATTATGAAATGAAAATGTTATTAACAAGTAAAATGTATAACACATTTAATCACATTTGATATAATTTTATGATATTATTATGAATATCTTTTTCTCGACTATAATTTAGAGCAATTAGCTTTTTTTTATTCACTTTAAGATATTAGTCTTCAATTACATTACTATCAAAATAATATTTTCATAATATATATAGAATCCCAGATAAACTCAAAAATGTTTTTGAAATAATGTCACAAATGTAGAATCAATTTCTTCCTAAATTTTCCAAAAAGATTTAATTATACAAAAATGTCTTACTAAAAATAAAGACGTTTCACAGATTTACATCCAAAGATGTAAATAAATATCATTTCGTTTCTCGGTTAAGTTCAGTTTGCAAGGCTCGCGCCGCCACGGAAGCCTCGCAGCAAGGAATTGACAGAAATTTTATTTAAAGCTTGTTTACAAAAAAAATTAACATCAAATATTTAAAAATTAAAGATATTTTCGATTATTTTACAAGCAAAAGTTATAAATCGACTGCAAGTTGTAAATAAAATTATATTTAATATCTTTTAGTAGCTCTAAAATCATTTTAAAATTGACTGTAACGAAATGCAAATAAAAGAAAATATCAATTAGAACAAGGATCAAGATAAATTATAAATTATACCATATATTTTTCGTAAAGTATTTAAAATACGAGCAGCTTTGGAGAGCATTCTATGACGCCATGACTTTATTTTCAGCTTATATTGATTGGTTTGGTATTCCCACAGGTAATACCAATACCAATACTCAGGTCATCGAACTTTGAATATCGAACATTGATCTATTACATCTCTCCAGATTAGTTTCTATGATGAGAATGTGAAAAATGTAAAATAAAAAGTTTCTGAAGCCCTGGAGATTTGAAAATTAGATCATTTGTATTCCTTGTTATAGGAAATCCAATTTTTTTTGTAATATATTGTTTGCCGTAAAAAAATTGTAATATTATTCCTCAGGAGAAATGTAGATGTGTTTGAAATATGATTCATATAAATTTTGCCGCAACGGTGCATAATTATTTACGACTGTCATACTTCATATATGTATGATAATTAGTATAGGTATGTAATTTATTTTCTATATTTTAATACAAGCCTTTTTTGATTTAGGAGATTTTCAGACAAACTTAATTTAATATAAAGATGACTTTTAACAAAAAAAACATAGAAAATAAGGTAGATTATAAAATAAAATTTCAGGCAACAGGAAAAAAGCAGTGTAAAATAAATTTTTATTTATTTGCCAGTTTTTTTCATATACATATATAGATATACAGGTATATCTGTATATGTATATATACAAATATAACATTTTGCAAATCTAAATAATTTTCTTCTTTCGGTCTAGGACGAATATAATCACAATACGAGAAATATATTTCAGATATGCATAAAGATAAATTTTCCTTTTGATACTCACGAAGCAATAAGACCGATCAATGAGTAATTTCATTTTGATTTATGCATACGCGAAGAGTTAACTCACAAACTTAGCTGATTTCTAAAGTCGTTCGTAAGATGTATAAAACATCTCTCGCCTATACGTCATTCGCATCAAGAAACACCGCACCGTGGGATTATTCCTAACTCCTTGCTCTCTAAATGCCGTGAAAAAAAATGCTACTGCAACGCAATACGAATTAATGAGCGTCGAGCGGGAGCGCTGGGAGCGTGAACGGACGACACAAATCGAAAGTCGTTCCACTCGAAGTTTGAATAGCGTGCCTGCTTTGTTTGCGAGTCGAAACGATGCAGGAACAAACGATTAATCTCCATTGAAAACAAAAGAGAAAGGAAGCGTTCAAATGCGTGCGAACTGCACGCCCGGCTCGACATCACCGAGGCGCGATTGCCGGCTATTTATACGAACGCGACTCTGTAAATCTCGCGCTTCAAATGACTGGCCGCGGATTTTATCAGGCAGCATGATTTTATTTATAGAAAAGCGATGATAATGACGACTACGAGGCATGTGAGACACGCGCAACATGGCATGATTTGTCGATATACGTAATAGATAGTGTCGCCAATAAATAATTTTGATATTACTGCTTTGTTGAAAGCAGCGACCGTTTAATTACTCGTATGGCATAAATACTTGCGTGATGCTTTCAAGATATAAACTTCAACGTTAATTTACAACTGTGAATCAAGGCAATTTTTAATTATTAAAAGACAAAACGTGAAATGTAGGACAGAAATCGTGTATTTAAATTTTTAGGAAAGTATCTTTTAACGACCTTAACGAGAAATATCATATATCGAATGTTTACGCTTAAGAAACGCATCTCTCGCAAGTAATAAATGAAACAATCGGGTATTCACGCTTTATCATCGTGAAGGCAAAAATAAGGATAAAAGTTAAATTAATTGAATGGCAGTGCATCACGGTGAAGACGTATTTAAAAGATAAAACATTCGAAAAATAAATTTAAAATAAATTTAAAGAGGCAAATTTAAAAAAATTGCAAATTGAGAAAAATACATAAGCAAAAACGATACTCTGATATAAAACAGCATGGAGAAAAAGAATTATAAATTTTGCTAATTTTAAATGTAAAATATATAAAAATAAAAATATAACAGCAAAATCCAAAACATTTTTATTTGACAGTTTTATATTCAAATGCGTTTTCATGAAATATAAAGAAGCAGTAAAAGAGATAAGGATCAGCAAAATCTTTCTTCATTATAATAATCCGAGCGAAATTAATTAATCTCCATAATAGTAACATCGCGAAACAATTATAGATCTACGAACCTTTACAAGTAGCATTTTACTTAGGTCCATTCAGGTCAATCAGCCTCTCAAAATAGTCCTTTGAAAATTTAGCAATCTATCGGAATTCTCGACTATCAAACGTTAAACTTCTAATCTAAACTAGTTAGCGCAAAAATAGCCTTGCCGCATCACGAAGCGCGGCGACAGCTGCGCTAATCCCACGATCGCGAAACACATTCGCGGATTCGCGCGCGTACCACGCCGTACGGCGATCGAACGCGGCCAAAATACGATTTTTCGCGCGGCCTTCGTGAGAGGCGAGAGAGAGATCGCGACTAGCCGCAGGTGCCATTCGCGCACAAGCTTTGCACAGCTGATTCTCGCGCGCGGCCGGACCGCCAGCTGAGAGTCAAGGTCAAGTCAAGGTCAACCGTGGAAAACGCGAACCGTGGCGCGAAAGAGAGGAACGCGCCTGAATCCCCGTGCGCGCGCGATTTCCCGGCACAATCGACACGCGGCGCGAAGTATCCGCGCGCGCGCTGTCGCAGGGACACGCTTTAATAACAACGCATTGTTAACAACAGCCTGACAATAGTTTCTTTTGATAACACGAACCGCATGGCATGGCGTGGCGTGGCGTGGCGTGGCGTGGCGCGCCGCCGCGCCGCGGGCTTATGTGTATGCGGCAGCAGTCCATTATCGTGGCAGTTCAATGAAATCTTTAAACGACCGTCTCTCTTCATTCCGCCTGTATCAGTTGTTTGCACGGTGCTGTTTGCGTCGTTGTCGCTGGAACGAGCTTTTGTTCGCCTGATGCGTGCATTTTTTTTTGCTCCTCACCGAGTGACAATACCTCCCGTCGAATTTGCATAAACGTGTCTCTCTTGACGCGCGCGACATGGAAGTTGTCCGTTAAACAGGACATATTGAGGTTTCACGCGGTATTAACCTTTCCCCACGCGTTTTTCCGCGAGCTTTTCAATAGAGATTATACTTGAACGATAAAATTATGTAGGAATATATATGTGAAGTGTTTAATAAAATTCATTTGCGTCAGAACAGATACAAAATAAAGAGTCAATCATATAAAGACGCAAAATATCATATCTAATGTCTCGTTATTTTTAACGCAGTATCACGAATAATTAATAACAGATATATTACGACGGATATATTAGGCAGAAATATATATTAATATTTCGTCTGGCAAATAAAAAAAATTTTTCAACTTGATTGAAACTGCAACTTGTCAGATAATTACACGCACAAAACTTCAGAATAAGGATAGACATGAAAGCGTAAGTCTAATGTGTCGTCGACGTTTTTAAACTTTATTACTGTCATTATAGCAGTAGCGAAGAACGTTATACGGTAGCTAACAGCAACGTATATACCTCCGTCCTCGACAAACAATTCAAGATGGTAATTTAGCAAATTTGTTACACTGGTAAATGCATTTGCAGCTGACGCAGTATTGCAGAAAGATGCAAAATGCCGACATGTTGCGGCAATTGCAGCATTGAAGAAAGTTTTTGCGGTCGTTCAGCGATTATAATGTGTTATGTGCGTCAATGGTTTACTCGAATATCTTCATGTCATCTTTCATTCCTATTCGCGCGTTTAGATTTATCCTTATAACTTTATTACCTTCATTGTATACAGCTATTTTCCGTTTATAGTGCTTTTGCGTAGAGGCATTGTGAGTGTACAATATTACGAATGATTTTACAATATATTTTTGTTGCGCGTGCGATATTGGCCGGAGACGATAGTTCATTATAAATGATTACCACTATTTCCTTAAGCAGCTTATAATTTGTTAAATATTACAAGAAAATGATATTGTTGTATTAATGTCAATTATTAGATATTATCATTTTCTTAGGTATTAAACATTTTCTTCCTTTATATTTGCAACAGTTTGTTCAAAATCTTCTATCAGAATATGATTTTTTATGTCAATATAATTATATAAGCTGTTCTTGCAAGAAGGAGATAATTTAAAAATTTCAAGATTGCGAGCATACTTGCATCGCTATCACAGTAATGTGCGAAGCGCGTCAGTGGATGACGAAATATTAAAAGATAATTTAATTTATTTGACATTTATTACAAATTTTAATTTCTTTCAGTAAATTAAAAAATGTACAGTAAAAAGCAAATACAATTAGTTATAAAAGCGTAACTGAACAATATCTGTGAGTTAAAGAATCCAAGAGTAAAAAGAATCTTTAATTCCATAGATTGCGCACGATTTTTGAAATTCCACGACAAAGTTACGAATCTAATGTTGCGGTAAAATAATTTGCCTTAATGCATCGATTATACGTGAAGAGCAAGACGTAGATCCCCCCACGTCTCCCCGGTGAACGGTGCAACATAATTCCAACAGGAAACAAATTCCTACATTTCATGTATTGTGAGCTAATGCTTGATACTTATCGAGGTAAGAAAGTAATGAAGTTTAACGGGAACCGCGGCGAGATGAACGCATACGAAATACACTACGCTCCGTGTGTACATGATGGAGGCAATTTTATTTTGCATGCGAATGGGCCCAATCATTCCGCAATCCAGCTAATTCAAGAAATAATTGCGAGAAACGACGGCAATTCCTCAACTCCGTGACAGAGTTTTGAATGCGCGGCGCAGTCTCGCGGTTTTCCCCGTTATTCGCTTCACCTTACTAGTTGACGCACAGCTTGGCTATAAATAACCATCTGTTTACTCGTTGCTGCTCGCAAGCACTTTTTAATGCATCCTACTCCCCGCGAAGGTCTGAAAGTACGGACTGAACAACGTATGTGTACGAGATATCACGACAATGCAAGGTTGTAAAAGCGGGAAAACCCGCTCCAATTCATTCGAGCGTTGGAACGCGTTGGAAATATTATTTCCGCGCGCAATCGTTTACTTGAGAAAAGAATCTGTTGTACTTTCATTTATATTACAACACACGCATTTTATTGTGCTTAATTTAATTTTCGTAATCATCATCAGAAAATTCCACGTTATTTTATTCCAAGACAAGACGTGTTATTCTAAGGCAATACGAACTCCGCCGTAAAATTACATGACACGTGGCTATAAACAAAATAAGATTAACTTCTTATCTTCAGCTATAAAACGATCGTAACTTGGAGCAACTAATGGAAACCTACTTTAAGTAATCTTAGTTCTGTTAACACGGGGGAATCGTGCGCGCGAACACTTTACGTGCTACGTGTATGTTTATTTGAAAATTATTATCGGGCGGTTATCGTTCTAATACTTATCATCTAAAATATCTTCATGACAATTTCGACTTTACGCGCGTCATTACACGATGCAATAAATTTTACACGGCTAGCAGCGAACTAATATGAAATTTTAATAATCCCTAATGATAAAGTAAACGTAAAAATTGTTTTTTTAATTTCTCAAATATAAGCAAATTTAGAAAAATTAGAAAATTACCGTAGGAACAACTGTTCAGTTTGTATCGATACGTTTCAGCAATTGAAATAGAGAAGCAGCAAGACAAAAAATTCGTTTAATCGCGTTAGAGATAATTGCATTAATCACAAACGTGATGACATGTATATCCCGAAGATGGATACTTTGCCTCTATTTTCCTAATATTTATTATTTAACGCTAATGTGTTAATCCGTTTGAATCATTCCCCAACGAACAATAACTGTCTTTCACAAAGATTGATCACGATTGAGAAGTAACAGTTTTAATTTGACGTTTGAATGTTTGACCCTGTGTATGGACGTTGGTACAATAAATAATTACGGACAATTTGCGGGGCTCCGCGTTTCCAGACAAGACTGCAGGCACGAATTTCGCCGATTAATCGTCTGGCACGAATCGTTAAACTGTTCATATTCGATCAACGAGATCAAATCGACGACCGATCCAATTAAACGTTTTCTCCCATTGCGCGCTTGAATCGAACTCTCGCCCGGTGATCGATCCGGCTGACGCGGCGGGATCGATAGTTAAAACGTTATTAAACAGTCCCGCAATAGTTTATTAAACATCAATATAACGTGAAGAGGGGTAATTGTGCGCGAGTTTTCGAATCTTTTAATATTACAATAAGCGTTGCATATATCCGACACGTATATTTTCTGCTGTATAAATCTATTGTATAATGACGCTTGTCTGTACAGTATTCTAGTTCTTTCAATTTTTCCTTAGTTTTCCTCGAATTTAACAGTTTTTCTTTACGCGTTATTTTTTTCTTTCTCGTATTCCAATTAAAATAATTTTAATCGACACACTATTGTAATTTATTTACGCCAATTTTACCATTTACTTATTTTATTATATCTAATTGATAAAAATCTAAAGATCGGTTGCGAGAAATTATTTTAGCCTATAGATGAAATGCCGGGGGAGAACAATTTATTCATTGCAAAGTGTCTATTTGCAATCACTTTGTTCTACTCGAAATTAACTGCTTGACCACGTCAAGCTATAATTATTGTAGATTATCTAATTATATAATCGATTTTTGCTGTCACAACTAAGATTAGGCTCAATTAATCTTACGCAATAATTTCTATGTAAGAATTCCTTTGCTCAGTGCATAGATTTCACAATCGCATTCAACCTTTGACCCGGTGTATTAACGTATATTTTCTTGTAGAAGGCAAAGAAAGAGTGATTGAAGGCTTTTAAAGGAGATCCGAACGTTCGTTCCGAACCGACCAATTAAACGTCTTTCTTCTAATACGCTCGAATCGAACGCACGACACGTCCATCGAACTCCAATTGATTAAACTGTCATACATCGTGCACGTGCGTACGCACATGTTCCACGTGTTGCTGCACTCTGCACTCCAGATTCCGTAAACAGCGCGAGAATATGGAACGGATTAAAGGTACCACAGTAAACAGCTGCTTACGTAATAATTTGCCCGACACAATTATTAGTCCAGAAATACTACAATAATATTGAATATATTGATTATATGTTAGTTCAGAAGAGAATGTTCTCGTCAAATCTCATCATAATATAAATACGCGAATTTATTTTTAAATACTTTAAATATTGAAATCTTAAGAGCAACTCGAAACAGATTTTGCAATTATAACAACTCGGGTAAATAAATAAATAATTACAAGATTCAGTGCAATCTGACGTGCTTTTTCGAGACTGTTTGGATTATTAAGAGTTGAGAGAATTCAATTCATATATTAATTCGCGCGAGTTCTAAAAAAAGGACGAGCTACCGTATCATCAAGCTCCGTTGCTGGAAACAGCAATTGTTCCTAAGAAACAAATAGCTGGCTTGCATTAGTCAGATATTCTTATCTGGGAATAATGTTTCTGCTCCATTCGACACTTTCTTCCCGCGCTCCAGTTTATATAGACGGTGCAACGCGCGACGCGGTAGATTCGCACGAATCGGACGGGTTCGAATTGGCAGACGGACAGGCGATGGTCAGAGGCTGTCTCTCGCGGGGATAATTAATTGGCCGCTCTTAAATTTGGAATACCCGGAAAGGTGTTTGTAGGCTCGACGATTTACGAGCGCAACGTAGTCGTGATAATGAGCGGATAATGGACGTGCCGAGAGCAGAGTTTTCTTAAAAGGCGCTCGCTCGCGCGAGCGAGCAATTAGAGAACGTGTGCGTATATAGCGTCTCATAAATCTTAATAAAAGCCGCAAGTAACGATTGCTCACACACGGTTTGCCGCAAGAAGATAATGATTCACGCGAGCGGCCGCCAATACGCGCGGATAATTCCTCCGTTAGGTTACTCGCCGCGCTAACAGCGATTTCCATTTTCTCGACGACAGAATCGCCGGGGACAATCGTCGCGCTCCTAAGGAAACATTATTATCACATTCTGATTTCTTCGTGTCACGCTGATCGAGTTCACGGTTACGAAATTGCGAATGGCCGCGTTATACATTGTGCGTTCCACGTATCGCGAATTTCGGCGCGATTACGTTTCACCGTGTGATGTACTTGACGCAAAAGAGCAAGGTTCTCGCGTAATCCATGGCCTTTGTATGTTTTATTGACATTTAGACCGGAAGCAAATAAGCACGTTTTGCTACTCGTGGCGGTTACACTGTGAACTGCTTTAGATAACTTATCAATTATCTCGCTCCATGAGAGGACGTTAAATTACATTGTAGCGTTCAGTACAGTACACAAGAAGAATATAATCACAGTATTGACGATTACTTAGAAAAAAGTAGCGTGATAAATAATATTTTTACATTTTCTTTCTATAAACATAATTGACCGAAGAGGTCTATTTTAACAGCTAATATTATGCTGTCTTGAATATTTTACTAATATTTAATAATTATGATTTTAAATAAAACGATTTATAAAATTTTTGTCAAAGCGAATGTAGCCTCGTGGCAACACGCTCGTCAAAATCAATCGATCAAAACATGCACGCTGATCGTAACCTTTTGGCACCGACTACATTGGCAGACTATTCGGTAACATGTACGTAACCAGAGAAATCGCCTTTAGCATCAATACAATAGTTAGCATCCGGTCGGCCGATATTAAAACTCTCAATTCGAAAAGACAGCGAGACTCAGATCATCAGATTATTCCTATATATAACAATTGCGTATTTTGCAGTTTAATATTGGCGTTTTATGCTGCTAATATATATGGTGATTGTGTCAGAGTTAATATACTATTTTGTCGTTTGTCTAGGTGTTTCGAATAGTGACGCTTGAGTTGTAACCAATCGCAACGAAATGATAATTCATGTAAAATACACTTACCGATTTGCCTGAAACGTGCAAAACGTGTGATTATTTTCCCCGGAAATACGTATTCCTCCCCACTATGCAATCACTTTTCTTCCGCAATCACAAACGACGCGTAACGCACCGTGTCACTCTGACGCACTAAATAATTACAAATTCGTCTATTGCTCGTTAACGAATCCTCCTCTTTTGCACATTATTGTCACATTATTGCACTTTGTTAACACGCTGCGACTGTCGTTGTTCAACAACTTGATATTACAAAATATTGCACAAAAATTAATGCCTGCTGTATTTTTCTTCTGCATCGAAAAATTATACACTCAACAGCCCAAAGATTTCCTCGAATTTTTATAATTTACGTCAGTTTGCATCAATGATTGATTTTGCGTTTCTTATTATTTAAAATTAGCGTAAAAAAAATTATCCAGGTAAAAAGATTGCCGGTAAATGCAAATTATATACTACGAGCAAAGCGCTAGTTAAACAGGAACTGAATGTATATCGAGAAGAAATGACGGACGTGCTGCTTTTAAAAACTGGCCGGCAATCACTCATTATCAACTCATCGTACTCCGATGTAAAGTGTCATCATAATTTTCTTCTGACTAGAAAAACTGTCACGCTTTTAGGTTAGACGATATCCAATTGCCTATGCTTTTCTTATATCCTCGTCTATAGATTGCGCTGTCACAAAGTTTATCATTGCACCGACACTCACGACGATCATCAACACAGGATAATTAATTAGGCAAACGAGTCATTAACTCACGCACACAATTCAATTAACGATTCAACGAATTAACCGTCTCGACACGTCGAGAGACGCGCGGTTGACGTTTTCATCGCCGCGCCCGCGCCGCAGCAAAATTCACGTGTACAGCGCGGTATGTTTTATCAACAAAAGCACTGTTCCTCTTCCTCTCCTCTTCTCTCTCTCCCTTCGCTCATTTTTCCCTCTCTTTTTCTCTCTCGACACTGGCAAAACCGGCCGAAGCGAATCCGTCGTGCCGCGACGAACGGCTCCGATCTCTCTCTCGCTTCCGAATTTCGGCGGGTTTTCGAATCGAACCGCCGCGCCGCCGCCGCCGCCGCCGCCACCGCCGCAGAGGAGGCCGCAGCAGCTCGAAGGACCCGGCGCAGCAGGTACGATCGTCCGGCGGCTCCCCGCTCGAAGCAGCGCGGCGCGCGCGATTTGATAAGTCGGGAACACGCGGAGCCGAGACGCGCGACGCGTTACTCCTTTCCGAATCGGTCGGAGCGGACGGACGCGCACGGAAAACGGAGCGCGCAGCGACGACGGACGGACGGACGGACGGAGTGAACGTACACGAGCCCGCTTGACTGTGTCTGCCTGGCCGCCTGACTCCTGCCTCCTGCCTGCCTGCCTGCCTGCCTCGTTCGTTCGGCGGCGAACAGCCCGCGGCCCCCACGTTGTTTGTCTCGCGAGTGGCCTGTTTACATGTTGACTCTCTGTTTACGCGTTTTCCGTCCCCCTCCCGTGCCGCGCTGGTCCGCGGCTTCCACCCCTCTCGCGGCCTGGCACCGCGCAATTCCCTCTCCCCCGTACTCTATCATTCTCCTTCTTTGTCAGTGTCATTGACGGTCTTGTCCCTCTCTCTTTCTCTTTGTCCGCCCCCCTCTCTCTCTCTCTCTCTCTCTCTTTTTCTGTCGCGACACGAGTATTCGCGATGCCGAATAAAGCCCGTTTTACACTGCCGTGCTGATAAAATTATCGGTATATCCGAAAGATG
The DNA here is from genome assembly GCF_030848795.1 of Temnothorax nylanderi. Classification (NCBI taxonomy): domain Eukaryota; kingdom Metazoa; phylum Arthropoda; class Insecta; order Hymenoptera; family Formicidae; genus Temnothorax; species Temnothorax nylanderi. The sequence goes on along the minus strand of NW_027249545.1, from coordinate 123,043 downwards.
AATGTGGCTTAGTGAGGAATCGCACGATCCTGTTTGAATCACTTATTAGATAGTCCTCCGAAGTACGTGTCTTCAGAGACAAAATATTGTGACTGCAGAATTATGATATGATGTCCACTACTTTTTATCGCAATGTTTTGAGGTTTAAATTTCAACCGTCGACAATATTTGATTCGGACCGATTCAAAAAAATGACTAATAAAATGTACATTCCGTCTTTCATTACAGATATTCTTAACTCTACAATTCTAAGTCCAATATTCCAAAGTGATTATCACTTTTTTATCAATTGTGACGCACAAAGTTGCAAAGAGAATATTTTAATCTCTCTATAACTCGAAATACAACGTGATTATCAAAGTTTTATTCTTGAAACTTCAAGTTGATAATACAACATAAAAACCGATTTATCAATTCTGACCGTTCAGTATTTGTTGTTTATTTCGCGAATATATCGGAATATACAGAATGTCAGCCAAGTAGATATGACCTACATAGGCAAGACTAGACGTAGTTAACTTAGCTAATAAAACAACTGCACTCGTATATCTTTTATTTCAAACTCGTTCGATGTTATTTTGGTAACTCCGAGAGAGCTTCTTTGCTATTTACTTTGAATTATTCGTTAATAATATAAAAAGAAAAACGAGCGGATAGCTTCTATGTTTTACAGCTTTTTATTATTGTATCTGGATATTTAGTACATCACCGTTACATGTCTATGGTCTATGGACATTAGTACAGCTATGTATTATTTATGTTCTATGTGACCGCTAATATATTGCTTTACTAATATCCATAGAAATGTAACGGTGACATGCAAAATATCCAAATACAATAATAAAAAGCCGTGAAACGTAGAAACAATTACGGACAATATATGTCGTCCGTTTTGTGAGCAATCCAGACAGCTGACCTATTAAAAGTTATTTGGTTAAGAACCCAAATCGCATGCTTTTCTGAATATTCATTTAAGTTTATGTATATCGATTTCAGTTTTCACAATCAAAAAATATTCATTTAAATAATTTGTTTTTAATTAAATTATGCGATATCGTAACGCTACTGAGTCAGTAGCGTTGGTAAGGCAATGTGTGTCCCAATAAAATATAAATACGACGTGTACATATGTGTGTGTATGTGCAAAACGATGTCAAGATAGATGCTTGCAAATTTTATAATTACTGAACGACAGGTAGATAAAGTCGCAGTACAGTCCTTTGCAGTAGTTATGGCAATTAACGAGTAGTTACGTACGTCGACCTCGCAGCAGTTACGGACCGTGCAAGACGGACGCGAGTTCTAGATGTCGCGCGACTTTTTCCCCGAGATGTACACATAAGCGCGTTAACAAGATGAATAAATTATTGTATGTACTGCTATAATGTATGCATATAAAACAGCGTGATATTTGTTTCTTAATTTCACATAAAATAAAGAAATATAAATTTAAGCGTGGATTACTTATGTGTTAATGAGTATGAAAAATTGAAGATTTTATCGTGCTCATTTCAGGCTCGCTATAAATAGAAAGCATTAAAATGTTTAACGCGTGACAATTAGTACAATACAATTAATAAAAACTCGTGAGAGAACTATGTTGAGAAACATGAGAAATATCTATTATTTAGTAGTCCGAAAGTATAAGAAGATGCTTGTTTCCATATCAAAAAATATATTTTTTTCAATCCTAAGCTCAAACAGATCGTAATCGTAAGCTTGTTTGTTATCAGTTAAACGCGCATATGACTATTATTAACATATTTAGATTATATATATATATATAAAATATATTTTTTCTATGTTATACTTTTATCTATTTTAAAAATCAAACATTGTGATTAAATTTAGCACAAGTTCACATTATTTAAACAATAATGAGTGTTGATTTAATGCTATCTTGTTCAACTTGTCCGCTTATACACTGTTATATTTTCCTGTGCATCATTATGAATAAATTAGTAAAGTAATAATAACAATCCGATGATAAATATCAGAATACGACGCAGTTCAATAATCGATAATTATATAATAATTGTTTGTTATGTAAGTCAACTTACACTATCTGACCAATAAAATATGCATTTTAATCTTAGGAAATGCGCTTCTCGCGTTCGACTGTCGATAGTTAAGTTTGCGTGACGAACCTTCAAACTCATCGAGCGGCTTGAAGGCTGAAGCCGCTTGAAGCGGCGCGTGCCGATGCGTGCGCCTATATTATCAAGTTGACAACGTATGAAACACGTTGTTTACATCTGTGAGCCTAATGTGAGAGATATCTGTGATATTAATAGATCGTCGTATTAGAGGGACGTCCGTTGCGCTCGCCTCGGCATTTATTGAGGTCGCAACATCGGTAGAAATTATAATGCGAGACATACACACTCATTAAATCAGCACGCGACGAGAGAGTCATTTAGCATGCGCGAATTGCCGATATTCTAATTGTTTACAGCTATCCCATATCGTTTACGTAATATATTTGCGTGATTTCTATTGATACGATCGGAATCGCTGTTGATAAGTTCCTGGTATCAGCGAAAATATCTCGGCGTTTTCGGTCAAGAAAAATATAGATTTCTTTGTCCGTAAAAAAAACTACCAGTCTACCCACTGTGAATTAAATTATTCCTGCTAGTTTTAAACGTATCGTGTAGTAGATTATTTCGACGTATTGGCACTTTTGTTCGCTTTAAACTGCGTCAATTTTTGAAGATGCGACACGATTTTCCAATAACCGATTGCGCAATTAATGAGTCGCACTCTGGTTTTTATGTCAACGAATAAAGCTCCTTTTTAAAACCATATCCGGAAAAGTGGGAGTCGTAGGACGACAGTGGACTGGTTAAGATCCTCACGGTGATTGTAATTAGAAATACGTAAGATGATCCAGCATTTATTATCGAAGCAAAGTGAAACTGTCTGATCAAATTAATGACCAACATTCAAAGGTCGTTAAAATGATCGTCATTAAATGGAGCGTAACTTTTCTAACGATTATTTCAATTTCTACTATTTGCGCTCTATTTAATTTAGCGACAATATTAATTTTTTATAAAAAGAATTATAATTATTATGTTTTACTTCACCAATATAATATAATATATTATTTATTTCTTTATTTTGTTAATAGTTATAATTTCCGTTGCACAGAATAAGAGTATTATTTTACATGTTTTATTCTTCATAACATTCGCCATTTATTTAGGCTGCATATCACATATGCGTCTAGAAATGATAAAATTATGTAATATTTAGCATGTTAAAATAATTTAATAATAAATTAATCGATATAAATCTTGCGATAATCATAAAAAAGTAAAGGCACTTCATGTTTCCAGTGGTTTTACATAACTGTCTAGTGTATATAATTAATATAAATATCATATTCATAAACTGAGAGATAAACTAACTTGCTGCTATATCAGTGATTAAAATTCACGCAGCCAGCGGTCGCAGAGAGTTGCGTGCTTAATGCTTTCTACAATGTTCTCATTTAAGTTCCGGCCGTTCATTTGATCGCAAACGGAAAACGGTCGATCGACGATGCTGATGAGGCGCGGAATTCGCTGTAAAGCGGACTTTAACCTCCTCCCACGAATCGCCATGGTCCGCTGCCTTCGTCGGTCTCACTCGCTCACGTTTTCTGCGTTCGCCGCGAGTGTGACAGTGCCGTATGAATGCCCTGACTTTCCTCTTCGCACCTCGGCACCGCGCGACTTCTTAGTGTCAGCCTTAGCGATGATAGACTCGCGCGGATGACGTCTCCACAGCGTTTTCGTTCTCTCGACTCTCGCAATTAATTGTTCAAACGATACTCGGAGAGCGCGTTGATTGACCTGTCATAATTATTACGATTCATCCGATCGAGTACAACACGATCTTTAATCGAAACTGGATGCGATGGCCCGACAAGTACTCCTCCAAGTGATTTCTTAGTGCGATAAATTGCATTATCGACTCAACAACGATCCATAGTCAAATTAAGGCGCGCCGAGCTTCCCTAACCGTTTCATATATAAATATCTTTTGTAAATTTATGATAAATGTTAATTAGTTAGTCAAAGATCTAGCAACTGTTCAACACAAATCTAAACGTGAATAAGTGCAAACTGCACACAACGTTACGGCTTGTTTCACGAAGTTGCATACATACTTTCTAACAGTTAACATTCCTTTTACTCGAACTCGAGAAGTAGTAATCGGATAAAGTTGCATCATATCCAGGTGTGGTACCAATCTGTCACCCATTATACTATCGTAATTCCGAAACGGTATAATCTTCTCTCCGCGGAACAGACTTGAATATCATTTAATGCGCCTTCATCTTGTTCTCCGAACGGCGCGGCGGCGGCGTCATCGGACTAGCATGACTGTTCGAACACGTGGATCGTGATGAACCTACGCAGACTGTACACACATTTGCCTTGCCCTCGCCGTCTCACTTTTTGCCCCCACCATCGATGGGATGTCTCATCTCATCCACAGCGGCGAGCAGCCGCTTGATGCCTCTGCCCACATGGTTTATTTACTTGATCTTGCGTTAACGCACGTTTTCCTCGACACTTCGCGGAAACTTCATAAATGTTTTACCAGGAAAACTGACGACAGTCTGTACAAAGATGCACGAGCCGAAAAAAATGTTCGCCTAAATTTTTTTCCGGAGAAGAGCATAAGTCTTTTATCAGCGTGTGAGTTCATCGTATGCGTGCAAAATGCACACGCACGAGAAATCTTGATGATCAAAATTGTATTTTCTTTTATTCGATGCTATATTTACACACGCGCGTGCATGAATATATTACAGTAATACAATAATAATATGCGATTACATCCGTATGCAAATCGTACGATACAATATTCGATATTTAAAGAATTTGAAAGAAGTGCTTATCAATGTTACTTGTGATTAACGTTAGGTGAAGCTACTGCAAGCATAAAAGTAAGATAGAGAGAAAAAATAGGAGAGCGCAAAGCTAATTAATGTTAAGCTGTTAATTAATGTTTAAACTATGGTAGAATGTAATTTTTATTATACCAAATTTAAAGTGTGACCTTGATCGGAGCATTGGCTTGCTTATTGGTAACCCATTAACTCAAAATGATAAAAGTTTCAATGAGCGCAGATAAATGTCGATTAAATAAAAATATATATACTAAATCGGAGTTGTTTATTCAGAAAACTCGCTACTAGTTATGCAATAATCGCCTCGATATTTTTATATCGACACAAAAAGATCATTCAAAGAAAGTCGCGATAGAGTCTTTCGCAAGGTTATCGTGGGAGACGTACGTTAATGACTATAATAATGACCGATATCCTCGCGGTAATGATAATCTCTCACGTATCGCGCCGCTCGTAGTTACGTTGTGCCGAAATTAACCCGATTACAAGATTATCACATCGCGACGAGATATTTATCTTGTCTACCGACGCGGCCGCCGCGCCGAGCCGCCGCGCTATAACGAAACTACAACGGCGCCGATCGATTCAGCCATTTATCAATTAATCTTATCGACGCGGCCGCGCCGATGTAACGAATTCCCGCTTTAATCACGTACAGCGGGCTATACTTTCGTAACGGCGGGCCTCCTGCTCAACGTCTGCTCCACTAATAGCAAGTTAATTGCATCAGGTAGGGGAATCCCCTTTTCCGTCACCTTCTCGCTCGCCGCCACCGCCGCGCCGCCAAGGAAAGTACGGGTCGTTATCCTTGGAAAAGAATTATGCGATGATACACGTGGGAACCCGCTGTCGTTCATCACGTGTTAATTTCGTTTCTAAACCACCGCCCGTTGTATAACATATTACGTGTCGTGACATTCGTCAGGACAGTCGCAATAATCGCGACTTCTCTGGAAAAGCATGTGATATGGCATTATCACTTCTCATGATCTTATTGTCATTTCGTTTAACGACGCATCCTGTAGCTTTATATGATTAACGTTTTTATTAATGCAAAATAATTAATTTATTAACATTAAGTATTAAGTATAAAGGTTATTAATCGCGCATTGCTATAAATTTTTGTATCGCAAGTACTCTTATCTGTTTAATTTTTGTTACATCTAAATCACGTATGCTTGCAGATGTCATAACTGATAATTTAATAACTATTCATAGCACATCTCTTCCACACAGTATTGCATCTTACATAACAATTGTATTACCTTTGAACCGCCGCTGTTAGCTGCGAAATGTAAGACACGATAAGATGACAACTAACCGTATGACAAATATCGAGACGTAGCGTTCGTCGCGTTTTATTATATTAAACGAATTCGTAATCGATTTTATGCATTGTGTTAGCAAACTCAATAAAAAACAAAAATTTAACCAAGTTTCTCATTATAATGATAGAAATATTATGCACATAATAATACTAGAAGTTATTATTAGATTTAAATTCTCATGGTAAATAATTCATCAAAGCGGACGATATGAACATATGAAAATCGTTAACGTTTGTCAAGAAAATTTTTAATCTCGCTACGCTCCCTCCGTCACGAGAGGGTTTAACCGGTCGGAAGTCTTTCGACCGGCAGGTACGCGGTATCCGGTACGCAGGGGCTGTTTTCGGAGTCTCGACGAGAGTTTTCGAGGTCCGGATTACCTTATCTACGGAGTCTCACTCGCGCGCGCCAATTCCGAAACGAAATCCATGGCGATCCATATAGCGAGGCGTTTACGCGGCGATTTAGCCCCGGAGAGAACGGTCCTTTCGCGGGCCGCGGTTAAGTCCGAAGGGCGGTTATTATATACGATATACGGACTATCGGGGCGCGCATCCGCCACCCTTCTTCACGCTTTCCATGAGAGTGATTCGACAGCGGCTATACCGACCTGCCGCGCATTGTAATCCGCGGCGTTTACGAGAATCCGTAGGTTGTCAACCGTTGTCGGCTGTACAAGGAATCTTTCCTTCTAGACGGCATCTAAAGTAGATCACTTTTATCTGTTCAGTAAAAGTCATACAGAAACTGCTACTTATGCAAACTGATACTTGCACAAGTGCTTATTATACGCGTCGAATCGATATTCTCTCTCTTGATTGTATTTATTTAATTTATACGACTGTATTTACTAAATTTATACGAATATATTTATCAGTTGTAAATATTATGCGAGTCCCAATTAAGCATATATTTGATTGGAAGAGAACGAGAGGAAGATGATCGACAGTTTGCAGTTTTTACTTCGAGAATCAAAATTTCAAAATCGAAATTAAAAGTTATTTTAGATTTATCAACAAATCGTTATACAAGCTCTTGAGCAAAATACATATTTTGCAATTTTTTAAATTACTTTTTATATAAATATTTACAATAACGTATTTATTATTTGAATCTTTATTATATAAATAAAAAACTACACAACAGGAATTGCTCAAAAATAAATATTTAAAATATAACGTTTAACCGTAAATAAAATATTTTTAACACAAAATATTGTTTTGTTATACAAGAAAACATGTTTGACATTATGCTCAATAAAAATTCATCATACTTTATTCGTACAAGCATCTCGATACTTGAACTACCCTTATGCTCAAATCATCTTTGCACGATTCTGCCACGATTGTGCGATGAAAAACTTTAAAATACCGACGAGAAGTCGTTGGACGAACGGAAGGAAAAAGTCGGAAGTCGGAACAAGAGAGAAAGGGTTATTATGTAGGGTTTCAGGGCGCGGGGAGGGGGGTGGGGAACCGCGCGCGGTCCGATTGATTGATCGACGCACCCCCGCGCAAAGTCAGATACCGAAAGCCCTGAACTTTTCCCATTACCGTCAATATGCAGCCTAGACATTGGTTTAACGTTCCGGGCGTCGGGGCATCGGTGCCGCAGTAAGGGAACCGGTTAAATCGCGTCGACGACCTTTATTGCCGTCTTAAAGCAGTTAAGTTAATCCGCGCCGTAGCGAGAACTACAGAGCGGGAGACGGGGGTGCCGCGCCCGTGCGAATCGAATCGCCTTTTGGTGTATCTCGCCTCCGAGACAAAAACATTAACATAAATCACGGGGCGAAGGAGCGAGAGAGGATAGAGGGAGAAATGAGAGAGCGAGAAGAAGAAGGGAACGCGAAAGAGAGGGACTCCGGCAATCCGGATCGGGCGTTTATTCGATTCACTTTGTGCATCCCCTCGCGGCACTCTTTAACGGCACCGATGAATTTCGTTCGTTGCCTTGGCAATTAGTGCCGCGAAAACTTACCGGGTGATTCGTTTTCGGGAGAACAGAAATGCAGGACGCGAGAAAGCGTGGGACTGTACACACATGAGTATTGACCTCATTGAGAGTAGAAGGATAAGAAAACTTCTTTCAGGCTTCGCAATTTAATTATAAAACACAAGAACATGCACGCTGCATGCACCACTTATTCCTTAGTTCATAGCATATACAGATTTTACAAAATTTGAACGAAAGGATTATATTGTTAATATATGTATGACGTTATAAATTTTTTTAATGGCCGGTATTTAGACCACCGGTGTTATGAAAAATTAAGATTAATAAAATGCGAATATTGACTTAAATGACTTTTTTTTTTAGAACTTAAAAGAGAAAATTTTTTAAAAGAAAAAAGAAATTATATAATAAAATAATCGAGAAATACAAGCTTGTCAGAAAGATTTCAAATATTCTTGAAAAGAATTCAAAGTTCTCTCTCATTTTTCTTTTTCTGTTTCGCTCGTCTACACTTTATTGTTTTTTAAAAACTCTCCGTGGTAAAACAGCATTGCTCCGAATGAGTAATTTTCTAGATATACAAGACAGCGGAGAGCAAAAAAAAAAGCCGTATATTCTCGCACACGAAGGTATCGATACAAGAAGAGATGGAAAGTTTTCAGTCGCGTGAGAGAATGCGTGCACACGCGTGAGTATGTGCAAAGGGGTGGAAAAGAAAAAAGGTGCCACTTAGCCCCACCCCTCGCGGCCGTTTCCGATAAACGCACCTCGCGTTGCACGAGTGCCAACCCTCGACCTCAACTCTTTTGCTTTTAGCGGGAATTCGATGAATTGCCAGCCGCTACGGGCAATAAATAATGCATTTTGTGTTTGCCCCCGGTAAAAGGGTCCACCCTCAACGGACCCCTCTCCCCCAACGTCCGCGCGCGCGATGCGAACCTAAATTTTAGATCGACTTTAGTCGAAGGCGACCGAGAGTGTGTTCTGAAGGTACGATCGGGAATTGATGCGATTCGGGGGACCCCGTATTTGCTGCGGAATGACTCATTTGTTGCTTTCTTTATGATATCAATGCTATAAACTTCTAGCTCCTGCAAGTTCTCAATTGGTTTCATTCTCTATGTGACAGTGTGTTATATTTGTCAACACTTTTCAACGTAAAGAAACTTGTTTCTTAAGCACAGAAATTTAATAAACTTTTTGATAAATTTTCATAGATGATGACTTATTCGAATTATGAATCATCGTCAACATCACGTCGTGAATTTATTGTAATTCAATACCGTCGCGTGATAAACATTCTCTCACGAGATGCTAATATCTCATAACTCATGCCTCATACCCTCGTATGATATTAATGAGCTCGCTTTCAGCGTAATGCTTGCAATTTTAATATTTTCATTTGTAAAGAGACGTAAGACATTCGAGGAAAATACCATAGAAACGAAGTTTCTCGAGGATCGATGGTCTGCGGCTAACGAACGATATCGCTAAAGGTAACGAAACAATATAACAAAGAATAAAGGAACCTTCAAACTCAGATCGCTTCGAGATAAATTTCTGGACAATGCCGACGTTACGTAGGCTGTGGTGGACTTGTTACGGGTAACGGAAAATGGCCAGCGAAATAGCGCGCGCGGGGAAGGAAACTGCGGTATAATGGTACCGCACAACATTATAAGGTATGCATTGTCTGTAATTTAGCGGAGCAGATCTGTGTTGCCAATTACGGACAACTATTATGCAGACGCCCGTTCTCGTACACGGAGAACCAGCGTTCTGTAAGACGATCAAACTTATTGGCTCTGAATTCGTTCGTCCACAAGAATAACGAATAATCGTTATTTTCTTATTGGCTTTCTCGAATAAATTTGAAGCAACGACAGCGCTACTTGGTATACTATGATTCTTATTCAGAATATTCACATTATTTTTGTAATAATAATAATAATAATAATATTTAATAATACATATTATATAGACATTTATATTATAAATCACAATAAATTCATCCGTATTTATATATAGCAATTCTATTTAACAATTTCTAATTTATTGCAATCACTTTGTCTCTGGTATCATATATTATTAGTTTAGTATTGACGTCATAAATTCAGATACAAATATATAACGTGTCCATGAATAAAGATAATGAAAGTAGGAGATTGTAAATTCGCGAATGGATTTTTAATTTATTCTCAATCCTTATCTATCTGGCAACGCGCCGAGGCAAAATAACGGCGGGAGAATTGGCAACTTATCACGGTAATAATTAATGCGCGAGACCGAACTTTCCGAAACTTCTTTTGCTTAGCGCAAACACAAATTGCTGATTTAATAGATTATTAATCGACAATCTCCACCGCTTGTGATGTGGTTGTTAGACCAGATTTCTTAAATCAAGATTTTCAATATCGGTGTAAATATAGAAAATTCGATATCGAATAAAACGTGAAATCGCACAGTTCTAAATTGATGGAACTATTAAAGAAATGTGCGCTACTTGAGTAACCATTGATTGTAATCAATCAGGAATATATGTTCAAATTTATATCTATATTTGAAAGGAAAAAGAAATAAGACCCGTATTTATATTCGTTATATAAATCTCAAAAAACGGATCAAGCGAGATACCCAAAATAAAGTTTCATATGAGACACAGACGGTGTAATAGCACACATTTTAATTAGAGATCAACTGACAAGTGAATTCAGGTGGGTTGTGAAAAGCAGAGCGAAAGTGACAAGCAAATTAGATTAGCGAAAAACAATTTGTAACTCTCATCTCCCTATTCAATGCTGGATAAATTATGCGAAGCACTTGCTTCAATAAACAGACAATACGTTTAGTCGGTTAATCGCGGAATTAATTAATCGCGTATGCTGATTGCTCGTAGGAAATAAACGCGTTTGATATATCTCCTGATTTTTGTCGCGAACCACGTTTCGAGGGGTAATGTGTGCCGCTCTCTGCTCACTCGAATCTCACTAAGCGAATGACAACACGGCGCGCGGCTTACCTCAACGCCTTGCGTACCGCAACAAATCCTAAAGTCATGCGCCAACAGAATCGTTAGTATCTTAAAATATTTAATACATTATGAAACGAAATCGCATTGAATATATTCTATTCTTTGCATTTCGATAAATGAGCAATCATTACATTTTGCGCTTTATTTTGTGAACTGATTAGCGTCGTTTAAGATTAATTCCATTCCAGAAAACATTTGCGGAAATAAAAATATTGTTACTTGTATTTAATTCTATTTAATTCAATTTAATTAATATATAAATGTATATTACTCATATTAGAAAATTGTTTAACCAATTAATTGTTTTACTCGCAAATTATTTCTTTTTTTTTAAATGAGAATTTGAATGGTTGATTGATTACTTTATTGACTGATTACTTTATTTTATGCAAAGATTATTAAACCTGTTATTTAAAGAATTTAAAGAATTTTTTTGTATCAGTCCAAAATTTACAGCTTTAAATATCTATTGGACTCAAACCAAATTTTTACATAAGTCTTTTTCAAGAACCGAGTATTAAATCACAAGAAATAAAATTCAGACCGTCTCAAGACACACTCTATCCGACTTTGCCTTAATTGAATCGCGATTACAAATACGACGTAACGGATATCAAATTGAGTATCAAGATTTGTCTATTAAAGATCTCAAGATGTATCTATTAAACCGTATCATGTCTCAAGAGTGATTTCATTTGAAATCTTCGGCAGAAACGCGATTCTAAATACGGGCGTAAGACGCGTCGCGATACGAGTATAAGTGTGGCAAATAAATGTTTGTAATGAAAACTGAAATATCGTTTCAATAATAAGATATTGTACCTGGAGTCGGAACCGCGAAGGACGAATGTTTATCGCAACGTGGATGGTAACATCGATGGTAACAGTTGCTCTTACCTGAAACAAACAGAAAAGGTATACTTCGTTTAGCCAAACATCCCAGAAAATAAGAAATACTCATATTTTCCGTACATGAAGATAGCAAAAAACCGCGAACAATGGTCGCCTCGGTAAAAACAGCTTCCACCGCTATTAATTACTTTCTCCGCTCGTATCATGCCCCGTAAAGCACCGGGAGTTTTGTTAGTATCGGGGGGTTTATATTTTCCATATTTCAAGAGGTTCATTAATCATGCGTAATCAATGGTAACCGATCGATTAAGGCCGTCCCGCGCACTTTTCCACGAGCGCCGAGATAAGAGCGGGATGACGAAGAAAGGAAGGAAACTTTCTTATTAACACGATCAATCAAATCGCCTCGAATTTAAAGCATTTTTCACGATTTTCCGCGTTTCTGAGCAGCTCGCTGAAAAAATTTCCCTCCGATGGGAGACCAACGGTCGGTTTTGCGGGGCGAGAGGAGGGTAAGTTCTGCCAATCGATGCGGAATTAAGAAGCGACGCTTACTTCTCGGGGCGGCTAATTACGAGAGCGCGATCACCCGCCGGAAATGATCGCTGCAAACTACTTCGTCTTCGTCCCATTCAATAGAAGAAAAAATATTTTGCTCGTAATTTCTGGATCTGTTGCGTGCCAAGCGAAAGAGAGAGAAAGAGAAAGAAAACAATATAATTTTACATCTAACAATAAATGTATTGATGCCTAAGGTTGCATGAAATTAATCTTTAACAAAAAAATATATAAAATTTAAAACTATATAGTAGTAAATTAAAATTTTAAATAAGTACCTAATTAAATAATTAAAAAAAGAATAAGCATCTCCTTTTATTACAAACAGTTATCCAATTAACTTGCATTTAACTGATCGTATTTTATTTTCCATAATTTCCTCGAAATCGCATCGGGAGGTCGGGTTCGTCGGCCTAATTGTTTACGAAATATCGGCACGGAAGAAGAGAAAGAAGTTTTAAACTCGTAAAAGTCTGGAAAACGATCGCGAGCCACTTATTTCCCTTTGTTTACCGCGTTCTCCGCGCGCGCGCGCGCGCTGCACGTTTTATTACATTTTGCATTACTTTCGCCTACAACATCCTAAGTGTCATCGAACTACTTTTTTTTAATTAACTTTGAAATTTTAATGTGGCGATATATTACGAGAAGAACGAGTCCGCGCTCGATATAACCGACCGCCCTCACTTTTTACGAGGGTCGCTGCGACAGTACGTAACACCGTGAAAATTGCTCAATAAACTTAATTTAAGGATCTGAGGTGATGCCTCTGTAACGATATACTAATCATATTTCGCCCAACCCTTGTCAACTGGCTTCATTTGCAGATGGCTTTGTTAAAGTGCTACTATTCTCAATATACCAACTAATACGACACATTACGCAATATCGATTATATAAAATATTTTAGAAATTCTGGTATAATTTTGAAATAATTGTATAAAAAATAATAAGCAATTTTGTTACATTATATATAAAAATAGATTATTTTAAAAATATATTAGAACTGTTAGAATAATCTTGGAAGTAAATAAGCATATAAGAGAGATAAATTTATGCGTTTATTCACGAGAGATTGATTTCATACAACGCGCAAAATAAAACACGCGCGACGCATATAACGTTGCGTGTGTTTATTAAAATGTCTCCTACAGTCGATGAGAATGCGATGTAGCCTCTCAATATTTCACGTCCGGAAGCATCAAACCATATCAGATTATCCCGAGTAATAAAAATACCTGATTCGTAGAGACAGTAATGAGTGATCAAATATTGCATGTAATATTTCCGTAACACGCCGTCGCATATTCTGACACAGCTTCGTTAAATATCATATCCCAAATGAGAGCGCGACAATGTCTGGCGAGATTTCTAAAGCGTGTCTACCTCCCGGTGACTGAGTTTAATATTTAACACCTGTGACGGTTAGTCGCGGTAGTCAGTGGTTCGCAGATGCATACTCATAGACAATCAGACGGCGATGATTATATAATAATGCCCTTGCAAAGTAATTGCGTCATTTGGATAAGTCCAAATCTAATAATTACATTTTTTTCTCAGTAAGAAGAAAAAATGGTTAATTCATTTAAAAAAAATACAGTTTCACGATATTCATATTTTTTCGTAGTATTTCTTACATAAAAGTTTAAAGAAATGTCTGTTTTTGATATCAAAATAGCAATCGCAAACAATAGTACGTCATTTATCTTCGAAGGATTAAATTAAGTTATAATTGAACTGTGTCTTGAATCTTCATTTGTCGCAGTCATCTCAATATTTTGCAAGACCAGTATGACAGATTTCAAATAATTATTTTATTTTATCGAGCGGTCTTTTAGACATACGTTAAATTATCGTCCACATACCACGATATCAGAAAAATAAAAGGAAAGATGAAATGTGCAAGCGATGATATCGTCAAATCTTGATATTAAATCGTCCCGTCACAAATAAACGAATGCAATAGCGATAACCTTTCTTCTTTATAATTATTTCTTAAAAATTAAAAAAAAGTACTAGACTTTTTTATTCCAAAAATAGAAAGAAGAATAATGCTATATGCGGAAATCTCCCGTACATATTCTCATATTACGTAGGGGTACATTCACTTTCTCTCAAATAGTATTGGAATCACCTAAACTCTACAATATGAAAGCAGGAAGAGGAACTTCGCGCGCGCGAGGATCGAACCGTATAAGGTCGAGGAACTCTTTACTATATCTGCTCGCCTGTTCGTGGCGCCTGCCGACTCGTTCTCTCGGCTCGTTCCAAGGGGGATAGCAGGTAAAGGAAGCTTGGGAATCATTTCCAATGTCTCTCCCTTCCGCACATTGCGGCAGTCCGATATATCTCTCGCCGCTGTTTTCCACACACACAGTCCCACGCACGAGCGCCCGATAAATTCGCCCAATCGATTTCTCACAGGTTTACACCTTGTCGCGAGATAATCCAATGAGTGGCGAAGCAACCGGTGATAAATTCGAATTGGACAGCTCCTTGGGATGCCTGACACCCTGTTGCCCGCGTCAGCGATACCTCGCTCGCTCCGGCAGGCAATACGAAACGCACAAATGCTCGCCGCGGTTGCGTACAACGTTTATCGCCGCCGTGAAACAATGATGTTATCGGATGCAATACGCCGCGAATATAAATTGCAACGTCGCGCTTGTACCGCGTCTTAATAATTCATTGGTCGGATTAACGATAAAGCTCGGAATGGAGAACCTCTGTGTCGCAATGCCCACCGTTTTAATTATTCCGTACATAATTATGCCGAGATAAGCGAACGAGATGGGATGAACGAGTTCTTGCGATCTTGAGACGATGCGATGTTGTCGCGCGTAATATGACATGTGAATAACTCTGAGCAACAAGCTTTTCTTTTAAAGCGTCTCGCTATGCTGTTTAGCAAAGTGACATATGAGCGCTGTCAAATATTCCCAGCATTTATGATATATCATATATCAAGATTTTTAACGCACTATAAATGAACCATAATTTTTATTCATTGTTTTTTTACGGTGTTTTGCTACAAAGCAAAAATCATTGAGCGTTTGTTTAATTTTATCGCACACGTTTCGCGCTTTCAATCATTTGCATAACGCATTCTTTCATGCCATTTTATGAGAAAACACGGCAATCGCGAAAACAATTAACACCGTACGGAATTTACAGTAATTTGGAGAGCGAAATGCTGCCTATCGCATCGGAGAATAATTGATAAATCGAATTATCAAAATAAGGAGAATCGCAATGGAAATATTTCATAATTATGCGTAATATGAAATTAGCAAACTATTCGTTGTATTCGTATTCACATTGCGTTGATAATAAAATACCATTGATATTTTCTTAGAAATGCTAATTTAAAAACAAAATTGTTTTGAATTAATTTAAAAACAAAATTTTTTAGATACGAGTTTATACATTATACAATTATTATAATAATCTTCATTTTTGCTAAAAGCTTTATATAAAAAAAATTTCTCTTTTCAATAATAATTTCAAATAATCAATGAAATATATTAATAATTATTTACAGACTTATATTTGTGTCTACATTTGATTATCACGGGGATAACTTTATTCTTCTCTCAAATATCTTGTTAAGCAATATTCCACCTTTGACAGCAGGCACAAAACAATAGCCCATCCGCACGACGGCTTTCGATCACAAATCCAATATCGAATTAATGCGTGCGCTAGGAGACCTCTTGTTCTAATACGGTCCGATAAGGTTCGACTTTGCCTCGTTGCTTCACGCGAAGCCGAGCTGACGAGGGGACGATACTCGACGCTGATTCATTCGCGGCTCAATCACAAGATGATCGGCGCCAGAGTCATCGGGGAAAAAATAATTACAATCGCCCCGCGTCGTTCTCCGACCATCCATCGCACATACATTCAGCCCATCTCGCGACACCACTTCAGATTTTTTGCGGTTCGCCGATCCTGTACAAAATCCTAGCCGTCGTTATTATACTTGGCGCTCTTTATTATTACTTTCACGTAACGATGTGTCGTCAAAGGCGGACAACAATGCTAACGACGACGGCATGTCCCGCATGTTGTCGCTGCAGTGTATTCGCGTATAAATATGTTTAGTAAATACGAGAGATGTTCGAGACGTATCGTGACGGTAGCGTACGGTAGTATATCAAGATTAACGCGCAAAGCGTGTTAAAATGTTTTTACATTTTTCTATTGTTTTCGTACCGATAGTATCCAACAAAGAATCCAGGATAATTTTACAGTGAAAACATATATATTGAGATTATATCTTTCAGTTAAATATCTTTCAGTTAATCTAATTCTTTTATATAAATAATTCAGGTGTAAACGCATTATGGTTTGCAAAATGTGTTCCTTTATTACAGCCGCGCACACGCTTCAATGATGCAGGAGAAGAAAAAAGACGAAGTTTGGAGAACTAAAACAAGGTTTAAGGTAGTCAGAAGTAGTCGGAAGCCTATCTAGTTTCCTCTAATTCGCAAGCACACGCTCTAAGAAGACTATACTATAAATATACCTGAAGGGGAGGCAGACAGGGCACCTGATACCAAAAAACGAGCATTCGAATGATCAGCTAAAGAACTCCTCACATTTTAAACCAAGCTCCGATTGCTCTAAAATAGGCAACAGAATTCTCTAGGTACTATATAAAGATTGCACATAATTAATTCGTAAGGAATTTAGCCATTTACTCCTAAGTAGGTTAGTTCTGGTAATATATACGACTCATATCGTAGATCATACTTAAAATTAACCGCACATAAATTCTAGTTAATAGGTATGAGGCCCAAAATTAAGATGTATCTGACACTAGCAAAAATATCCACGCCTTAGATAGATCATTTCAGAGGGTTGACTCTTCTTGCATTGAGAGATATCTATCTTATTGTATCTCACTTATATCTGCACAGAAGTATAAAAGAACATATCTCATTTGATAGTACAGTAAACCAATAAAGTCAATGTGTATTTGAAAAAATCTTGAGAAATAGAATTATAATAAAAAGAAGCTAATTTTAATAGTAGTGAGACAAACAATTAAATATCATATTTTTTTAATTTTAGAAATAATGCCAACATATGCCTTCTCGATAGCATTTTCCATTATCTTTAAATTTCCTTAGTCTCAACTTAATTGTGGCATTTATTGTCTTTCTATTATATTAAAACCGCAATTATGATAAACTTCGAATAAATACGCTTGAAATGAATCCGTGATAATGATCCGTAATGTCAGTAGAAAGAAAATAACATATACAGTATATATGAAATCACTGTTAATCCCACGGTATAGAAGCCGTCTGAAAAGGTCGATTATTCGCACACAGTAAGAAGCGTTTATCTGGTCTTTCGCGAAGGCGAAAAACGCACTCGCGCGAATTCGCTCGGTCGTTATCGCGTCTCTCTGTTTTGCGCTTTCACACGCTCCGTCCCATAACGTTCACGCCGACCGACACGCCGAGAGATCGTTAACCCTAATGGCATTCTCAGCGGGTTGCGTAGAGACTTTGGGACGCGCGATTTTCCGGGAAGCTCTTTTTCATCGGGTTTATCGGCGCGGCGCGTCGTGACCTTCCTTTCTCGGCGCGAGCCGCGCGTCGACGCGCGCTTCAACCGATCGGGACTCCCAGAGACCGACGGGAGACTCTTTTCGGTTTTCTAACATTCCTCGCATTTGCATTCATATCTCTCGGCTAAAACGTAAAACGCGCGCGGATGTACCTCGAATATCTGCATAACACACAGCTCGGTACGTTCTATTCTAGATTCATAACTATTAATACTAATGTCAGCGCGCGCGCATGCACGTGCTGTCCGAGGTAGGACCAGGTTCTTGGCCGACGTTGACCACTTCTACCTCTCATCAATGGTGCATTCAGACACACGCAAACGCGAATTTATCAACGGGAATGAGCCACCGCGCCGACTGCCGCTCTCGTGGTTGTCGTGTCGAGTTCAGCGTGCCGTTCACGACGCGCGCGCTCGCGGTACCACAAATGGAAAAATTCCCCGATGTAAATTAGCCATTGCGACTAAACGTAGATAAACGCAGATTTCCGGAATCCATCTATCGAATTTGGAAAATAGTTAATTTTTCGCGTAAATGGCTACATGCGTCTCGAAACTGGCGATTGATTGCTTTCTTCAGAAATCTCGTAGAGATCAAAACGCAAACATTACGCAAAGTCGTACATCTTTCGCGGTCGTGAGACACACAATGAGGAGATATTTGGAGCACGCGTTGTGTACTCGATGATTCATATTTCAATTTTCTTGCCGCCAGTTCCCAGATAGCAGACAAGTCTGCGATTATTCTAATCACGTGATGCTCCGTATAAATTATCTTATCTCAATGCATATACCTCTCGCGATAATGGCTGTTGCTGAATGCTGATTGCGCAATTTCTCATAGGTGAAAGAAAAAACATTGTCGATTTTTAATTTTTTCAGGCGTTACCGATCACTTTTACGTGAGACTTAATGGCTGCATATATTAAAATGGATTACGTTTGAGACGTGCAACAAAGACCGTCATACAATTTTTGCGTGGACAACTGATTGTGAGTTCAAGAGCAAGGCGCAATGCGGCGGGTTACATTTTTTAAACGTCGCCCGAATTATAAACAAGCATCAAGCGTGATTGTGGTTAAGGAAGGAAGTTCCAAGAGAGGAGCGTGATAACTTGCGCCCTGGCAAATTTTTCATTATCTCGCGCCATAATCTATTTACGAAAAAGATTTAGAGTCAGAACGTGCGACCCAGGCAGTCCGAATTCATTATTCCTTTAAAAATATTAACTTCGCTAAGTCCACCATTTTCTGGGAGAAAGACAAACCCATGCGAAGGAGTGATAAAAATTTTTGTATCCGCGAATGTAGAGAATCCACGTTTTTTTTACCAAGTTACCAAGTGACATTTCCCGTTTCGATTTCGTTTATTATGTAATTATTTCAGATTTATAGACATACGTTTTCGTCGAATTTCAACAAATATGTTTTCAAAATGCTATAAAACAAAATCAATATATTGTCAACGTTCAAGTTTATTAAAGCATTTTCAAATATCGCAGCTGTCATGAATAATTTATTTGTGAAAAGCCATTTTTAATTTAATAATGATATATATGATATACTCTTATTTTATAGTCTTAATCCGAGAAAAAGCGTTTCTATATTCTTAGAAAAGAAAATTCGACTTTAAACTGAAGAAAGAATCTAACATATTTTTTTCAACCTACCATTCCAAGGACATGTTATATAACTACATATAATATAATGAGCGTAACTTGGCGTGATGAAAATTCTGATAAACAGCTTTTAGAGATCAATATCATTACTTTCAATAAAATCATCAATGGATATTTTTCTCTTTCGATGCATTAAATCCATATACGCACGTTAGAGTTAAATTTCAGTGACGATTCTTCGAAAGCTTGTCGTCGATAGGGAATAATTAACTGAATTAAATAATCGTCGTTGCACTACATTT
Source organism: Temnothorax nylanderi (assembly GCF_030848795.1). Classification (NCBI taxonomy): domain Eukaryota; kingdom Metazoa; phylum Arthropoda; class Insecta; order Hymenoptera; family Formicidae; genus Temnothorax; species Temnothorax nylanderi. Next base: position 102,912 of record NW_027249545.1, on the reverse strand, counting down.
CCAAGTCATATTTCAAGCGCGATACATGCTTGTCGCTGTGCGTCGCTACGCCTGTCGCAATTAAATTTACGCCATTCTAAGAATAACTGTCGTTGAAAATAGAAACTCCTGTTGTCATTGCTGTGCTCGATATATTTCGCGCCCGTAATCAGATTCGAATTAAATTGAGTTGAGCTGTTCGACGAAAGGCTACAAATTATATCGAGAGCTATTTACATTGCTTCTTTACATTATTAATTTTCCGCGCTTAATTCAAAGTAAATTATATTTATCTAATATTGCAATAAAGAATATTAATTAATGTCAAAGCAATATTCTTCGCAAAATTTCAGATATGATTTGATTCTTACGAATCACCATCTTTAATTTCTTCAGTTTACGAGATAATCCATGTAACCGCGTCAAGTATATGTATAATTAGATATTTAAAAATTATGTAACTAGTACACTACCCTGTGTAAAGTATTTTTTTATTTAAAAACTTATTTTTTTCTATTTTCTCCTATTGCATACGCAATACACTCGTTGTCGTGCTTTGCAAAACGGTACAAAGTTGAATTTCGTTTGCATACATGTAGTGAGGATAACACATTTTTAGAAATAAAATAAAATAAAATAAAATAAAATAAAATAAAATAAAAATTTGAATCTTTTATAAAGTACATATTTTATATTTCAAAAAGATAAAGCATAAAAAACCTCCTTTTTTTCGCGGAAATATTTTGTGTAGACTAAAAATTCAGAAATATATAGATATATATAATATAAATTAATGCGAATTAAGTAGCGTGGACGTGTAAATAAATGACCCTAATGAGAAAGCATTACACCAATTCTTAGTACGTTCGCGGTTACGGAAGCTAACCGCGAGGCTACAGCGAAGCAAAATACATACTAATGCCGTTAAGAGTGGAGCGTACAGTAAATCTGTCTCATCGTTTGGCATGTTCGTGCCCATCTTCTCGAGTGAATGATTTACTTATCGATTATTAAGCGCGGGCTACACGCGACACATCAAGATTTATGTCCGCGAATGACCGTCGCGTACTAACTCTCCTCGAAGTTCAGTTACACAATATACGTTACATATTTACATCTTTATATATAATATCGGAATTATTATCGAAAGCACACGCGTAGTATGTATGACACAAACATGTCTTACTTCATGTTTTATTCAATAAATTTACTAATGTCAGTTATATAAATATGTAAACACAAATCTATTTCAAGCAATATTTTTGCAAAAAGCAGAATTATTATCAGCGATTTAAATACGGCGATAAATACGTCAACAATTTGTAACCAGTTTGCTTGGCAATAATGTTCTTGGCAAAAGGTTATAGCAATAAATTAATACAATAATAATCTAATATATGAGAGCGTGTGTGGAAACGTGTACAGCTAAGTCTGTATTTTGCGAATAAAAAGAAGATTATATTTAAAATGTACTTTAAATATCGTGAACTTAGTCTTTTTGTTTTGGGCGCCCTAAATATATCTTTTTACTCGCTAATGCCGTGCAAAACAAGATATGACAAATAAGACGTCGCGAAGAAAAAAATAACGCTAAAGTTCATCCAGAAAAAGCTTTAGAAAGTCTTTTCTTTAGTACACAGGTAGATATAGGTGTTATTCGCGATATTTCGATTAGAATTTGCATTATAAGAATTATCTTAATTCAACAGTTTGTGTTGCAAAACTGGGAATACTCGCTCTTTTCATTATGTTCATTACAGATTATCAAGAAGTAAAATTAATAGAAGTACAATTGATGCGCATTTTGCGATATTTATAATCATCGTGAAATAATTCGCTCTACAGATGTACAATATAGTTCTTTCCCGAGACATCTTGATTACCCCGGATTAATTCTAGACGTAACAAGACCGAGGCTGCCCCGAAAAATCGAAGAAGGCAAACGAAGGAGCGGAGCTGAGCGGACACGGCGACAGTATACGCTCTTTCGCTCCGCGGGCGCGTTCCGCGCGGAGTGCAAAGAGCAACTATTCCCGTGAACGCGCGACGCACACGGAGCAAGGAGCGCGAGTAAGAGGAAGAGAAAACGCGCACGCGGCAATGCTCACTATTTGCGAGAGACGTTCCTCCGACTTCCTGAAATAGGAGCAAAATGGAGCAAAGTCGACGGCGCGACTCAGCTCAGCTCGGCTCGGCTCAGCTCGGCTCGGCCGGGACTCGAGTATATCGATGTCGTACACAGCCGAGCGGTAAATCCATCGCGCCGTTCGGTATGTAAATCGCTTATCGCTCCTAGTGGACCACTCGGTATAATTAGGTAGGTAGGTAGGTAGGTAGGTAGGTAGCTGGGGTAAGTATAGGTAGATAGGAATGGTATCATATATATATATATATATATATATATATTATGTGTGTGTGTGTGTGTGTGTGTGTGTGTGTGTGTGTGTGTGTGTGTGTGTTTATATATATTGTGTATATATAATATACATAATGCATACGTACACACACATATACACACACATATATGCGCGCCTAGCATGTATCTGCACGTCTAATGGCGAGGAGGACGAGAGCGAGGCAGCCTCGCGGAATTAGGCTCTTCCGTTGTTTCTATTACAAAATAGATGGCACGATATTGCGAGGCAACGTCGTCGCGCGGCTAATCTCCGTTTTTTCCACCGGAAGGTAGCGTAACCGCGCGAATGAGCTCCGCGACTCCGCGAAAACGATCGCAAGGAAGAAACGCGAAACGAAAGAACAGCCCGACACAATCGGTTTCTTCGCTGATTGTTTATTTCAATACCTTCGTCCCTCTTCGTAATATAATATAACGTCGTTTTTTATAACCGCGACGTGAAAAATTTATCATTTAAGACTTTTGAAAGCAGCATAGAAATGAATATGTTTTTGCTGATAGAAGATTATCATTTAATATAATTAAAAAAAATTCAACAAAGATTTATTAAAATTTTATGTTACGTGATATAAAGATTTAATAAAGTGTAATAAAATTTTACAGTTTTACACATTCTAAACAGACGGACGATGAATTTCTAATCTTTGGTAGAATTGTTATTGCTTATAAGGTTTCAAAATCTATTGTCTGCCTCTGTTTAGAATTTATAAAACTAGTATTAAATATCACTTAACATAATTTTAATAAATCTTTGAAGTATGATTTCTTGTTATATTAACCAATAATTTTTATGCATTTAATAAAAAGATGATCCAAAAAGCTTCATTGGAGGAAGAGTTTTTATACAAATTATATAAATGATTTAATATAAAAACACATTTTGACAAAAGTCATTTGTAATGTATTTGGAATGTATGCCAAGATAGCAATCTATTCATCGTTATCTTGACATTAAAATTTTCTTAATATTGAAAAATAGATTATGTAATATTGTTCAATTTTCATCAAGGGTAACTTTTGTTTTCTCTGTATTTATTGATATTTCTTTATGATATACAGAGAATTCCCTGTCGAGCTTTTGTTACAACTACAATTAGCATAGGAGTAGACAAGTGACTCGAATTGAAGTCGAATGCGTCAATGTCAACGTGATTAATTTATTTACCAACGTGATTCATTGGAATCGCAATTTTTATAGAGATCTAGTTTTCCTTTCATGCGAGTGTACTTTATTAACTCTCCGTAAGGTCTCACGCGATCAATTTATCAACTGCGGATTGTTTTCGCGACGCAAATTGTGTTTGCGAAACAATTGTAGATAAATCGTCGGATGTTATCGGATCAAAGCATGACGATATAAGATTTGAATTTAGAAATACCTTGGACTTCATTTCGAAGCAAAACATCCGGAAACCGAATTGAATGCGTAATTGAAGCATAGTAGCTTGTTATACAAAAAAATATCAATTGTTTCTCAAATTATATTAGATATTATGTAATAATGTTTTATCACATTTTGACTAGTTGAATAATAAGAAATTTATGTACCGTGATAAAAATATAATTTGTTGCGCATTATATGAAGAAAGTATATAACTTTTTAGAGCTTTGCGTAATAAGAAAATGTAATAAGAATCCAATAAAAAATGATTAAAAACATATTAATATGAACTTTGTATTGTCACATTAACGAATTATAAATATGTAGGGGAGACCGGGGCTAAGCCGACAACGGGGCAAACTTGACACTAGGCTTTTTGCCAATTTAAATCTATCGTAGAAACTTGCCTTTCCTACTGTAAATGCGTCTTTATGTGCCAGTATTATCAACGGAATTTGGTAACATTCTGAGTTATAGTGTAATTTTTAACGCGACATAAGCGTTTTTGATAGTGAAAAGTAATTTTTCTGATCTCTCGAAAATGTCTACTCTTTCATCGAGCTTTACTCTTGCGAATCTACCGGTAAGTGATTTTGATGGGAAATTTGATGCTCTATATGAATCCGATAATCGTTTTTGGATATTTTCAAAATTTTCATGTTTTTGAAGTGACAAAAGTGAAAAACGACGTCCGGGGCAAAGTCAACACCACGCCGTTTCGTCGGCTCCCAGTAACAAACGATGCTTGTCATGCAGCCGTATAGCTCATGACAAATGTATGCGCACGTCCGATCGCGAGTTTACCTGCATTAATTGTTTTTCAGACATGAGTTTAGATGAAGATAATTGAAAGTTCAACAATTTTTGTTCTCATTATTTCAAATGATTGTTCTAGCTACTTTATTCCGAATTTTTGTACTTTTTAAATACACAATAAACAATGTATTTTCATTTTCAGACAGTAAAAAATAAGTTCCAGATCAAATTGTGTCGATCAGACAAAGTGTTGAGTTTGCCCCGGCGGAGTGTCGAGTTTGCCCCGGCATTTTTCAATTCGAAAATTTGTCTTCGCGTCACTTTTCCTTTCCTGGCGGCAAAACAAAGCGACGTACAGCAAAACTTCCTGAATCAATTTTGTACCTGAAGAAACACTCTTTAAATATGTACCATTGAATTTGCCTAAAAATTTTAATTAAATATTAAAAATTGCCTTTGAAAAAATAGTGTCGGCTTAGCCCCGGTCTCCCCTACTTATCATAATAAGTATATTATTCTCATTTGGCTCATCATAATTAAGATTCAGAAAAGATAGATGAAGAAAGAACTGAATTCGTGAAAAGGGCGAAAAATCTCGATGCAAATGTGCAACATTGCATAATTTTACAAAATTATTTGTCCAATAATAATAAACTCTATTATACTTCGTAACATACTTCAAGGTGTCACGTGTGCAAAGTGAAGAGTGCATGTGTGTGTGTGTGTGTGTGTGTGTGTGTGTGTGTGTGTGTGTGTGCGTGTGTGTGTATGTGTGTGTGTGTGTGTGTGTGTGCGTGTGTGTGTATGTGTGTGTGTGTGTGCGCGTGTGCGTGTGTGTGTGTGTGTGTGTGTGTGTGTGTGTGTGTGTGTGTGTGAAGAGATATGGGTCACAAAAGGAAAGAAGAAAGAGAAGAGAGTGCTCTTACGTGCTGAGTGTTCCGAGTGCATGCTCACCTAGTTACAGCACAGTGTTTCTACTCTGCCCATATTTCGCTTCGGACTCGGAATTTAAGGGCGTCGCGAGAAACATTTCGCCCGAACGACGGTTTAACGCATGTTTTCGATTGGGCTGCCAGAGCTTACATTTTCCGCATCGGGAAATTCTCTCCCCGCGGCGATTTCTCTCGTTGGCGTTGGCGAGAAGAGGAGACTTTCTCAAGCTGACGGTGATGTGCTTTTAACAGTCTCGGAATATCGCCAACCCAGCCACAGTTTTAGCGTCAAATTATTGATTGAAGTGTCCCGCTAGCGATGGCGATTATCGGGACGTCACCAAGATATCGTTCCCGATAAATCCCTTATCGTCGATTGTAATTAGTAAATACGCGCTCGCACGCGTTAATCCGTCGTGTGTCACACGGACATAGTTAATGACACCGGGTGAGTGCAACGAATGTCATCCTCCGCAGCCGCAGCCCCATGCGCTCGCCGCTGTCGTTCCGCGATGCAGGCCGGTCACGTGACCGACAGGAAGCTACCAATCGTCTTGTGCGATTATCCCGGTGCCCCTGCCCCGCGTGTCGTACATACATCGTACATGTGCGTCAGCTCAGGCATCAGGGACGGCGTTAAGTAGGATTCACCGGCGAAGCAACTACAGCATGCTTATGTGTGGTCCCCCTCCGCGTGTGTATTCGCGGATTTATCTGTGCACGTGTTATATAGCATTGTCCAGGAATCGGGCAGATCAGACATGATCAGAAGAGATGGCTAGATTAATTCGATGGACCGTCTTTGATCACCGTGATCATGATATCCCATTATTGATCGATGAGCAATGATTGTCGTTGTAATGTCATAGATCGAATTTACAGTTATGCGACAAATAATGTAATTAATGTGGTTATTATACACTTAGAAATTTAAAGTTTACTTCTATTTAAAAATCGATCGTCTTTATCAGCTGAATTGAAGAATTTGATAAATCGATGTGTTCGCTTGATAACGGTTTTTTTAACGAAATTTTTTTGTTTAAATCAAGTGATGGAAAATACATCGAGTTTTATCTTAATAACTTTTTATCTATTTTTTATATATAGACTGTTATAAATATAAAAGTATTCATTTGTATCTTCAAAGGATGTTGTCTTTCGTAAAGATGTTGAGAAGAAATTGTGATCGATAAGTCACCGAAGTGCGAGCACGATTAACATCAAGTTAATCGCATCGGACTTCGCATCTCGCATCAATGTACGCGGGGGAAATCGGCCGACGGCTGATTCTGAACGACGCTGTACGCACTCGCACGCATGAAGAGCATCGAGTCCAGTAAACCGCGCTACACATTATCATAAATGCCCGCGCGGCGGGCCCGTCCCACGCGTAAATCTGTTTCGCAAATTGCGAGAGTGGGATTATGTCATCTTTCCCCTCCCGCTCGCTCCCCCCGTGACCGCTGTGCTGCACTCTCCTCCACGATGCGTTCGCCTCGTTTCCACGGAGCGGAGCGGAGCGCGATCAGATCGCGCGCGCTCGTTCTTCCCTCCTTCCTCACGAGCGAACGGCTGGAGTGACGTTTCCGGGTACACTTGTACGCTTTTTCACGAAGACGCGAACGGTACGTTAACCTTCACGAAATTCCTCTAACGCTACACCGAGAAACTGCAGGTTTAGAAGATACAGATAAGATATTGGGCTTAATATCTTTAAAAGTATAATATAAAAATGTTTTTTTTTGTCGAAAAATATGAATATTTCGAACTGTAAATAAATCGATGTAACTCATTGGCGACCTTAGAATGAGTTTCTGAACCAAACAGAAATAAGCCGAGCAAATATATGCTCGGCAGCGCAATAGACGTATGGGGAATACTTATCTTGGACAAAACAATGTTGTGCAAACAATAACGAGCGTAGATAAGAGTGCAATACACAAATGATGACTTCTCTTTCTGCGAGTCTACAAGCGATGAATTATTTTTCATCGGGTTTTAATTTCGTTATATTGCGAAATAATAGCGATATATAGTTTAGCATCGAGCGTTCATGAATTTTAAATATATTTCGACATTTTTATCAATTCCTTTTGTCTGATGGGGATTTCGTTATATATGACCGATTCATTATCAAATCAATAAATGATGAATTATAAAAATTACATTTTAATAATAATGTTGTTTCATGAAAATTCTTCTTTGGACATGTCTCTAAATTAGTCTAAATACATATGGCAATAGTATCTTGCGTTTGTTATAGATAATGATCGAGGAACAGCAGACAGTTGAAAATGACGAAAAATTTGTCGTCAAGAGATGTAATAATAACCCAGACTAAATACTTTGTATAAGCATCATAAACCATAAATAAAACTATTTACGAAAGATGTAATCTGAATTAAGTGATCTGAATGATGAAATATTGTGATGCATCTCTCCTAAAATAAAATGAAAATTTTGGAAAAGTTTATGCTTGCTGAACAAACCTTGATAGACTTTCCACTTCATAAATTAGGAATTTTTATGCCGCCTTCGCGCCAGCCGATGAAGAAACACATTTTTGAACCTTGGTCGATCACCGATACAAGCACAAGGATGTAGAACATTGGTAATTCATGAAACGTCACGCTTCTTAGTCACGTTCAACAAAATTTTTCGCGTTTATATTGAAATAAATATTAAGCAAATGTTATCCGATAGAGTCTCGCAAGCCAAAACAGATGATCACAAATGTCAATATCAGAGTTACACGTATGTCGTTAATTATTATATCTTCACGAAACCGTATTTTCCAGCGACTATTTCATTAAGGTCAACGCGCGTCTGAGACGATTATGTCATCGACGGTAATGTATCGAGACGTAAAATAAGCGATGTGCGTCCGATGCGGTTGCGAGATGCAAATGAGATGCACTTTCCAGAAGACCGTCAGAAATTTACACGTAATTTAGTTCATCGGAGAGAGACTTGACGCGGGAACAAAAAGCAGACTCTCGAACGTGTATCACAAACGCTGGTGCTTTCCGCGGACTTCTGAGATCTCTTTCTACCGCGAACCTGGTAGACGGTGTCGACAAACTGATAAGGCCGCTCGAGCCTTGAGGAATTTAAAGTGAGCCGCGTGGGTATCGCGAATGAATTTCTATTCCACGATTGTGGATGCGACCGCGACGATTTTATATTGGCGCTCGCAGAATGCACGCGAATAAGTATATTTTATCTGCTGCGGACCACTAACGTAAAATTTTGTCAGGTCTATATGGCTGCGTAACGAAACATAAACACGAGTAATCTCGATACGATAGAAGCGTTCGATTCACGTTGAAACAGTTTCTACTTTGCATTTATATGTTTTCCTTACAAAACAAGTCTCTATCTTAAATTAGTCTGAAAAAACTGTAATAGACTTTGCAATTAAAAAAGATATTCTGATTAAAGCCTGTTGCTAAAAATAACGCATACAAATAATACCTGTGTTAATAGAAATAATATCTATGCATCTAATCGATATAATCTCACGACGAGTGGGGTATTTACATTTAAATTGTAAATAAATAATCAGTATATAAACATCCCCCCGATAAATAATTACCGATAAGCGACGAGTTATCTTAAAAGTCTAGAGGAATGATCAATATCTACTGCGATTAAAATGCGAAAGTGATTATTTCTGTAGTATTATAAGGCCAACTAATATAGTCGCTCAAAAACAAGAATATCAGTTGCATATTCTTGTTCTTGTGCAATGCGTATTTGCAATGCGTTCTTCTGCGAAAACAGCCGGAGACAGATAAAAATACTGAATGGTAAGAATATCTTGCAGCTTTGTTATTTATTTATTCGTTTATTGGACATTCCCTTATCGCCGTATACTAATAAGTTGCATCAAGTTGATGTTGTCATCCATTTGGATTGCTAACGCGATTAAATTCTTTTAGTATGAACATATTTCTTTTTTATCTGCCGATGAAAAGTAACGTACGATTATCGTGTCGCGCAATAAATGTATAGGAAGAACAATATTTTTTATTTTATACGTTCGTTGAACTAGATTTTATTTTATGTCGTAAACGCGCGTTTCGACAGCGCGTGTTTTATTGTGTTAAGGTTTATCAGCAAAAAATAGACATATGTGATACATATATATATACTATATGTGAAGGATTAAATATAAGATTTGAACTGATATATAAAGATAAGTTACAAAACAATAAGAAGAAGGTACAATATATATTAAAAATATATATTATGATAAACATTTTTTCTTTCTCTTTTGTCAAAAATAAAAAAATAGTTATTGAAATGCCGAAATTATATGTAATGAATATAACATAATGTTGATATAGAATTTTAAGGTTTCGCTATAGAATCAAAAAGTTTACTTATACGATGGCTGATTTTTCTCACCTAAAATTTGTAGAACGGTTTGTATAAATTCTCAACGAGTAAATCGCTAAAAAATTGAATGGTTGACTTAAAGCCGAGTCTACCGTTATAAATACACTTCCGCGCGAAAACAACTCTTCGTTAGCTTCTCAACTCGTTTAAATTAAATTTAGGCTACGACGACTGGCGTGTTGCATAACTAGTTACTCGTGACAATCTATGTATTCAAAAAAAGATGAACCGAGATAAGAATAGAATTTTTCTTTCCAAGAATTCGCCGTTAAAAGATGACAGCTGGTGAACAACGTAGACACAAACAATCTTTATAAATAAGCAATAAATGACGGGTGAAAATATAGAACATCAGATTAACGATTGTGTTGAAACTTGGCAATCTGTATACTTCTATATTTATGCAATTTTTCTTGCTTAGTTTTCAAAATATAGTACTTTGAGCATTATGCTTAAAAGAGTGAATTTCTTTAAAAAAAAAACTCACTTGAAAGATTTAAGTTTTTCAATTTTCTAAAACTTTATATTCATAAAAGATTTAAAAGAGAAAGAAAGAGAGAGAGAGAAAGAGAAAAAGACTTTCTGAGAAATGACAAGTTTATATATTGTTAAACAGATGTTTTCTACTTTACGTGCTACTTATTTCTGCTTTAGTAATCGATAATGCTGTATTCGTTACGATAATACATTCTGTTGAAAAATAGAAGCAAAAAGTCAGATCTATGTACATCTTATGTTTTGCGTTTTGCGACATAACGGTAATAATGGCATATATTCTCCATTTAGTAACGTCTGGTTTAATAATACCACGTTCAATATGTTAATATCATATGTGGCTAAGGCTAAAGCACAACACAAATAGGGTACGATATTGCTTTCGCTTTAGTGACATATTAATCACACCGTACTTTAGCAGTTATTTTTCACGTACCAGCCACCGATTTTCTGTCAATTAACGCTCTTAAAAGTGTTGCATTTTAACAATTAGATGAAAGTAATTTTTAGAAAATAGCAGTTTTTTTTCTTACACGACTCTTATAATGTGAATTAGACTAATTAACTAGCAGATTCCGATACGAACGGAGCCTTCGAATTAGATAGTACGTTCGAAACGGAATATTTTTATCCGAAAAATCATTGTTTCAAATAAAGAAAATCTCGTGACTGATGCCGATAGATAGTTCCACCAGAAACATATGTACATATGTAATAATGATAAGATCTGCAACTATTGCCGGTGCGGCAATGTAATTATACAACTACAGCGTTTAACAAATGAATACATTCGAAGCTGCAGCCGCGGTGGCGTTAACACGAAAGAACGTTCACTTCGTATAGCGAATAAAGAGCCCAGCTTTATTCGGAATCCTCCGCGTTTCTCTAGGCGTGACTTCGACGAACTTGCGCCATCGTTTCGAATGGGCAAAGTTGGATGGGATGATTATCGTAGGAAAAAATAAAAAAAAAGAAAGAAAGAAAGAAAGAAAGAAAGCACGCGTAGGGAAAGGGCAGGAGAGCGCGAAAGGAGGGCGGGGAAAAAAGAGAAACGATCGGTGTACGACGATAGCGGTGCATTCGTGCAGAAACGGTGAAACCGGGCACACGGAGGGATGCGGAGGGAGAGGAGGAGTGACGATCTCGCGTGTGCAACAGCGACACGCGTGTGTGCGCCCGGTGGTGCGCACACACGCGGCCCTTTCCCTTCACCTCCACGCATGCGAATGCCCTACCCTTTATGTTCCTCATCCTTCACGCGCGAGCTTTCGCAATTCGCCGTTGTGTACGAATCCGCGCGGTAATTGATTCATGATGGAACCGCGAATTCAAACACGGCCGAGCTGCATTTTGATATGCCCGTCGGTACCAGGACGCGCACGGCGGCCTGCAGCGTCTCTCCATTATGCCGGTGACGTTGCAACGAGGTGCATCGGGAAGCGCGACCAATGCGGAACGAGTGCGTAATGATCGGCTGTTTCAATAGCGGTATCAACACGACCGATTTTCCTATTCCAATGGAGCCTGAGAAAAGCAGGCGGTGGTGCGGCGAGCGATGCTGTAACAGTGTGCACCCCGTGCACTGTCACAACTCACAATAATGTAGGTATCAATGATATCGCGATTTCGAAAGGTTGACACACTAATTTTTATGAATAAATCTATGTATGATATCGCGGCGTTCATTATTCGTCTACAATTTGGATATTCTTATCGGACAAGATTAAGCCTTTATTATTATTTATTTTTTAATAAAATTATTTCGTATTTTTATAAAAACACAGCTAATTAGGTAACAGCGATAACATTAAAACTTAAGAAAATGATGAAAAGATGTCGTTTCGTCTTATAATTTGTACTTTTATACTGATATTTAAATATAATTTATTAACTTGGAAAAGTTAATCTTGAAATTGTGAAAAATTAAATTAAATTAATTTTTTCTATTAGAAAAGTGAATTTAAGAGACAAATTGTATGATACTCTCCTTTAATGCAATAATTCTTCAATTATTCTTAACCGCCAGAAAAATATCATTACTAACACTATGGAATTCTTATCATTTCTTAAATCAAAAGGAGTTAAACGTCTTATAAGATAGTATTTTCAATCTTTCCATTATAATAAATTGCACTATAATATTTCACATTTTTAAGAATATTATCATTCATTATGACGAATAACTCCTGGGGAGAATAGGTTCGAGATCGCTATCTCAGCGAGAAACTAGAGAACATCACAAGATCCGCGCGTTTATTAGCACTTAGGGCGATATAGCTCGATTGCAGTCGGTATTCGGCAGTGAAAACTGACCTACTCACGTCAGACCAATCCGACCATAAGGCAGGAGATACGGACGGTTATCGCAGTTTATGTTTCGCTGGCACATCGACCATCCCCTTTACATACGTATCTCCGTAGGTAATTGGTACACAACGGGGCAGCGCGATTTCAGATACAAGTCATTTACATACGGGTCAAAACTCTCGCCCTCATTTCTCCTCTTCATATTTGTTCTTAGAAGGAACAAGCATTTTGCGGCACACTATACTCACTTTTACATGCGATATAAAATTTTATCGATCCGTAAAGTTAGTTCGTCCGTGATATCGCGATTATCGATGGCTATTCATAAATATCGGAGTACTATCGTGCCGTTAATTTTACTGACATTAGACATGTACATGCATAAGTTACGATATATGAATGCCAATCCGCTCAATAATTATAATAGATACAAAATTATATTAAAGATACATTTTCCGTTAGAATTTTGACATTATTAATAAAAATTAATAGGATTCTAGTTGCCATCCGTCCGGTTATTATAGATTAATACAAATATGACATTATCCTTTCAGTATTAAATACATCGAATTAAACGTATAGAAAGTAACGTTGAAACGTTGCTAATGAAGTTTCCGTGTATTTTCAATCCGAAATGGAATAGAGAGAGGAGGAGCGTCTTTCGGTGTCCGATTCTCTTTTCGCTTAGCAAAGAGTCAACCAGCCAGCATTCCGTATTTTTGTCGTTGACGATGCGGCGCGCAAAAAATCGCTCGCAAGTCATTTAATAGCGCTCCTGGCGGAGTGCGTTCGGCCGCGTCTTCCGATAGTATACCGTTACACGAGATTACGGGTTTCCTTTCAGTAGAAAAGGACGACCTACCCTCGTCATTGTGCTCGGAACGAACGAAAACGCGAAATCGCGACGTTACAAAGCGCGTTTCACGTTCCCTGCGGGACGCCGGGAAACGGGAAAAGGGTTGCCGACTTTGTCGGCGCGGCGGCGGCGGGGGCGATCCGAGCGGGGCAACGGAGCCGGGGTTGGAACTTAAAAAAAAAAAGCCGATCAGTATCCACTCGGTTCTGCATTGGTCGCGCTTCCTGATGCATCTCGTTTGCAATGCGCCCGTGCCATAATAGAGATCCCGGTGAGCGCTGGACATTGGAAGCGGCCGGCATATTAAAACCTCCCGTGCGTGTGCGTGTGTGTGTGTGTGTGTGTGTGTGTGTGTGTCCGCGTTCGCGGTCCCATCGTATATCAATTATTACGTAGTTTGTACACAAAGAGAGGAGGCGATGTCCGAACGAAATATGAACCACGGCCGATCTATCCCGCATCTTTTGTTTTAAATGTTCACACTCGGTCTGACACGACTGTTTCTCCTATCGATCAACCTTCTAAAAAATTGATAGAATTTTACGATGCAAGGATATTGTATCTCACACAAAATGACATTGCATTGAAGAATATTTGCGGAATTGATAAGGTAGACGTACCCTAATTAATTGACAGATACTTTCTCACGGAAGTGGATTACCGTCAACGTTAATAAATATAGGAGAAACATCGCGAGAGTGATAATGCCAAGACGTATACGGGAATTACACCCGAACCTTCTCGGAATTGAAACGGAATTTCTCGATTCGGCCATTAGTGTCGTTGTCGAGCGGCCATAACAGTCTGTAACCTGTCACAATGAAGATTCACCAACGACAGATACATCAGTTATTGACGTCACCATCGTCAAACGCGTAGCGCGGTGCACGGAGTGCACACGGGTTTGCGTGGACGGGTGTCTGTTTAACGCTAATCGCGGCGAAGAGACGAGCGCAGAACCATTATCGTGTTATAACGAGTCGCCTCGTACAAACTGCCTGGTGTACGTGCATCAGAATCACGAGATGATAATTTAATGTAACGACACGGCGAGTTAGTGCGCCCCGATCACAAATGAGCCGGCCGTGTTGGAGCTTGGAGCGCGCACACGGGAACAGCTAGAGGGCACATTTGACACGGCACCGTCATGGATCGGCGAATCATCGCCGATGCCTGACAACATAACGGTCCCCGCCCCCCATTTCATTGTTATTACTTATTACGTTTTTAACGTTGCGTTAGATGCGATATTTTTGAATGGGCCGAAACTACCTCGACAACGGTTTGCACACGACGCAAACTTGATGATATATAGGACAATACGAAATAAGCGCGCTGAGAATACGTCACTATCATATCATTTGTAGTAAGATTCATATATTGCCGTAAAGCGAGCAAAAGTTGTACTTTTGTTTTTCTTGTCTACATCGCGCGATGTATTTTCTTCGAATTGTGATCAATTATTGATTAAGCTCTGCAACTACTATTATCTACTGATCAGCATTGATACCGGGATACCAAAATACTGTGATAATTTAAATTACTTTAAATCTAATCAAATGTGTCGTTATTCAAGTGGGATTCACAGGGCAACCTGATTCATGGACGCGTTGCTAAAATTCGGTCACTCGCGAGAGCGTGTCGCGCTAGGTAGGCGGACATTCGCGAAATTGTCGCTGCGACGAAGAGAGAGAGAGAGAGAGAGAGTGAGAGAGAAAGAGGGGCCATTATCGCGGCATGACGAGTCGAAGTACAAACCGGCGGCGCATCACAATCGCGGCGGATTGATAATCTAATGTAACGACGCGCGTTAGTGCGCCAATCGCAAATGAACGGCCCGGCGTTTTCCGTGTTAACGCGCGCCCGCGAGAACGGCCGCGGGGGTATATTTGACAGTCACGGATCGGCAAATCATCGAATCATCGGCGGTACGCGACAACGTAACAAGTCAACAGCCGGCCGTTATGTATATTGACGTATACTTGCCGCGGTTGCGGCGTCGATGTCTGTTTCTATTGACAAATACCCGTCGCGGGGGCGATGATGCATTGCCGTACACGCGCCGCCGGTATGACATGGAATGCATATTATCGCGACAAAATGAACCGGGTTGTAGGAATTCGGCCGATTCGCATCGACGATGCCAATTTCGCGACAGCCCCAACATATTTTCGCCTGGCGCAATATATCCTCGATCATATCGCTGGATTCTAGATGTAAAAAGTCATTATATATCCACTCTTTTTCGAATGTTAAAGTCACAAAACGACTAAAGTGTAAAAATTTTGCCGGAGATACCTTATATATTTCTTCACCAACAAGGGGAGTGACGAAAAGACAGCGTTTCTGTGATTGTGCAGTATTATGTTGCAACGATTTTACGCGACGACACGACGACATTTTGCTTAAATCTCTATCACGGAAGCTCTAACAAAGTAAAACTGCGCGGGATAATCGAGCATAAACACGATAAACCTTCCTGAACATTGCAATTTTGTCTTTAGAATGATTCTTCGGTCTGGCTTACCAGTAATGTGTATTATAATCGAGGTACCTAGCACGCTATGATTAAGATCTTCGAGGTGAAAATACAACGGATCCGCTGCGCGGCGTTAAAAAGGGAGCAGTAAGGTGTGGTAGGTCGGGAAACAGTGGTCACGACATAGAATGTGTAACGATGGATATCTCATGCTAACATTGTACCTGCTAACAGGTACGGATCTCTTTTCCTCTTTCGTTTTTTTCAGTTAAAAATGAAGTTATAAAATCATTCCAATCTATATGAATAAAAAAACTGCAGCCTCTCCAAATCGATTCTGATGCGCGAAAATAATTGTCGTCGAATAAAGATAATACGCACACACAATCATGCAACGAAACCCTTTTCGTTGGGAATATCGAAGATAAAGCAGGAAACGAATTTGAGTATCCGATGTATAGAATCGTCGCGAACTATCTCGACAATACAATACGCCGTTATCAGCGCCGCTGCGCGCTGCTCAGCGAGAAGGGCGCGAGGGGGGAGGGGGGAAGTGAGGGGGTTCTGTCAAAAGAGAAATTAAAAACGAAGGGACACGAGGTGGAATATCAACGAGGCCGAGAAGTGGTGGCGAAGTGGTCGGCGACTGGCGGAAACGGCGCGGCGGAGAAGCAGTCACGATACACAACGCGCAACAATGGAACCAATATCTGTTTGTAGGAAGGTGGCATTCGTAATAGCCTGCACACACTCCACGCGCGCGGGGAAACAAATGTCGTGTCTATGCGTGACGAGCCTTATTGCGGCGCGAGGGGAGACGTTTGCGCGCGTTTGCGAGCTGCGTGTTTATTGCTCGACCTGGTAATAATAACAGGTTATTATTCATTACTCCGGCACCGCGAACACACGAACGTTGCGCTCACCTGCGCCTCGCCGCGATTCATTTTTCGCCGAGGCGCTCACCACACGGGGTAACAGGGCACGGGGTTAAAGTGCAAATATTTCTTTTAAAAAGTTATTAAAGAAGCCACTTGCAATTAATGTATGAAAGTATTGAAGGAACGATGATATTACATGGTCGAATGTAAGTCGCGTGACAGTGGCTAATATCTATATCATCGAATGTGAAAACAAACATCACGGTGAATTAAAAAAAAGAGCATTTGAATTGCGTGAATTCTAAGCGGAGAATTAATTCGCTCACATCTCATTTTCCGCAGAACATTGTTACCGCCGTTTGCCATATATAAATTAATTGAACTATACGTCTTTGTGATGCGTCGGAGAAGCCAACGCTAGCTTGTCTGCGAACGGCTACGTGAATATCTCCATCAGGCTTGCACCGTCACGTCTAAAGCGCATCGTCGCCGTATTTCCGCGAGATCGACGGCGAGAGACGGGGGGGATGACAGAGGGGGGAAACAGAGGGAGAGAGAGCGAGAGAGACGTCGAGGCCCGCGTCGCAAGGCCCGGGACATGAATAAGCCAACGGGCAAAGGTGTGGTTCCCAGGCGTCCGCGGTAGGAAATCGCTCACTGGGGAAGAAAGATGGAGAACAGAAGCCAGGAGCGAACCAAGACGTGATTAATATAAAAGTGGGCGGAGCCTGGCCTGGCCGGAAGTGGCCGAAGAGGGATGCTGTGCCGTGCCAAGCAAGCGCGAAAACGGGGGGGCTATGCCGCCGCAGCTGTGCCGGCTCTCTCGTTGCACTCGGCGGTATCCGTGTATATGCATCCGTGGATGTGTGTGCAAACCGCGCGCGTACTCGGGCACGTACGTCTGAACTGGCGGCGGAGGAGGTGAGAAAATGGGCGAAGCCAAGGTGGCGGGGATGATGCGAAATATATATCACGATTGACGCGCACACCACCCTCTCTTCCCCCGTGGTCGGCCCGATCGTCCCGACGCGACCATGAAGAAGGCGTGACACCCCTAGGCCGGGTGTCATCAACCAGGAAGAGCCACGCTCGATTCTCCAAGACGCCGGGTATCGCGCACAAAACACTACCTAACGACACAGAATCGATCAACCGGCTGATGCGCACGAGGAACGGAGAACGTGCGGCGATCTTCATGGTTCGTCCGTCGGACGCTCGCCTGGACCGAACTGTCGCCTGTCTCCGCTCCGTCTCCTGCGCTCGCCAAGGCTGATCTTTGAATTTTCAAGAAATCGAACCATCACCCGAAGGAAAGGCCAGACAACCAGATGGCCGCGCCGCGCCGGGCAGCCCTCGTCGGTAGAGGGTGACAAAGAACGGGATGGTTCGGCTGATTGGCGAATATGGGGGATCGAAGAGATCCGGGGGGGCATACGGAGCTTTCGGAGACGCGGGGTGTAAGGGTTGACGCGCGGGGGTGGCCAACCCCACCTACTTCTTTAACGCCCCCAAGCAGGGTAGGACCGCCTCCGTCTCTGGGTGTTCCACCTACTACACCACCCGGGTCTTCTACGGTCTCGTAGACGAGCCACCCACACAAAGCCGCGACTGTGGAGCACCCGACTATCTCTATCGGCTATACACTTCTAAAAAAAAAAAATCACCCCTATTCTCAGGTAACATGGAGCGTTCCCCGATTGAAGCGTAACTGCCGTCACCCTCCGTCTCACCCTTTCGATTGCGCGACGATGCCATCTCTGATGTTTCGTCCGAAGGAGTGAAAGGATTCCGCTCTTAATTCAAAGGACCATTGTAAATTCAAGTTTATTTTGCAAATGTTTCACGTCTTTTACAAAAGCTGTCAGCAGTATCACAGTAGGGTCACAATTGTATCAATAGGAAGTATATTAAAGCAAGTGATTGTTTATACATAAAATTTTGTATCAAAGCAGAATGATATCTTAACTGCTTCAATATATTATACTCCAAAAACCTGTGTCTAAAAAATATAATATCGTTTTTCATGGTTTGAGATTTTAAGTAAAACAATAAAAGTTCATATTCATATTTTTGAGAATAATTTCTAAAGTCGAGCTTAAAAGTTATTAATTTCATAATTTTGAAAATGGAAGCAATGTATTTCTTGCTGAAAACATCAGCAAAGTCAACGCGATTTGTAATTCTCAGATGTTGATTTTAATGCACGTGTTGTTTAGACAGACGTTCTAAATATTATTGTTTATTTTGTATGTCAATATTAATAAATTTGCGATCATAACTCGAAAACGGATTTAACGGGAGTCACAAACGGTAATCGTTACCTCGACGTAGTAGTCGACATTTCAAAGTAGTTTGAGCATAATTTACAAACATGAGTAATGATCACTGATCTCTCCATTTGATCACTTTGTTTGAAGTTACTACTCGCGTGGTAGCAAAAGCCCCCGGTGAACGCTGTGCAGGCGTTGCGTGACAGACGATGAAACACGAAATAGGAATTTTTGTCAGGTTGTCAGAAGCGTTTCGAAACAAGTCGTTGGACTTCCTCAGCCGATGGCAACGGTGATTCATACGATATTAGATTACTCCGAGACTCCAGGAGCAGTCTTCAAAGGCGGCGCACCTCTGCCAAGATTATTTTCGGAAAAATGCGTTTTACGCCGCAAAGATTTCTGTACCGCGGCAGGTACGTATTTAGTAACCCGAACGTAGTTAATCTTAGGCCGGTATATAGTGAGATTTATTTGACCGA
Organism: Temnothorax nylanderi; assembly: GCF_030848795.1. NCBI lineage: Eukaryota > Metazoa > Arthropoda > Insecta > Hymenoptera > Formicidae > Temnothorax > Temnothorax nylanderi. The sequence goes on along the minus strand of NW_027249545.1, from coordinate 83,280 downwards.
CCATTCTGGTTGTCCGGCGCACCTATTTGTCTTGTCACGATCGTTAAAGTGTCATTTCCACGAATATCACCCCGGCCCCCGGCCCCAGGGTGGAGTGCAGGATCAATCAGGAAATCTCGAGGGTAAGGAACATTTATCTGCATTATACGGGAACGTCGTATTTAATTTGTTTAACATTACGCGGGAGATGCGCTAAATCATTTCGTCTTGGCAAGCCTTACTAGCGATAACGCGATAACGTTTCTATTTCCACATCCACAATTTTGGCAGCACACAACGTATTGCTTGCCCCACTAATTACGAAGGGATTAAGAAAACCATTAGTATATAATATTTATATACAATTTCGCGTCGTCGGATGAGAGTGAATTAAATAAGAAACGGGTTGAAGGCGCGTTTCTAACGATGATCGATCAGTTCGGAATTTGTACCATAATCTCCATTTATGTCCTTTCTATTTTTGCCACGACCTAAATTCGATTAAGGTAAATTGCGCGAAATATTCGATCTTGTACACCGTCCGCACTCTTATGTTTCTGCTTAATCCCGATATCTATATTTGCAACGTAATTTATAAGATTAATAGTGACGAAATTGTACGATGCGCTGGATGTTCTAAGCTTAGCGATAGTTTCGAACTTCAAAATACACAGCCATAATGTAAATCCTAAAATGTTACGAAAGGATACAAATATATCTGTCTATCAAATAGCAGTAGCGATTCTAAACAATTCAAATTAGCATTATTACGACAAGAAATCTCATGACCTTTGTCAACAATACAATTACATAGCCATATAGAGAAAAAGAGAGTGGAAAGAGAGAAAAACTCAAATGTCAAAAGTATTTTTATATACGCGTTATCAAACTGTATACAAAAAAATGTCACGGTTTAAACTCTATAACTCTATAACTCTATAATAGTGATGAAAAGAAGAGTTACGAAAAATTTGGAGTTACATTCAAAATAAAAAAGCGTTCAATAAAAACAAAATTTTTATTCCGACAAATAAATCTATAAATTTCAGATAAATTATTAAAATAATCGCGATGTAAAAGTACAATTAGAACGAAGGGTCCACGCGATCAAAACTTTAAGTCAGACAGCAGCAGAAAGAGTTGATAGCTAAACCGCGAAAGCGCGCGTTAAATGGGTGAAGCGTTTAAAAGGAGTACTCCAAATTCCAGGAGCGGCGTGCGAAGGGAAGCGCCGGTGGCACGTGGCTGTCACCAGTGTCTGTAGCGCGTTGCAAAGAGCGTCAGAAACGTACGAAGTTGGTGACAAAAAAAATGACACAACTAGCAAGCAAACGATTGAGTGGAGAATAAAAGAGAGCAAAAGCAAGGAGTAGATAAAACACGAAAGAGAGAGACAGAGGTAAAAACAGCAGAGGACATTTATGTGACGTAAGTGCAGTATTATGCGTGCGTTCGCGCAGGCAGCAGGCAGGCAGGCAGGCAGGCAAGTCAATCAGACATCGGATGATATAGGCAGTGCACTGGAGAAGTGTTGCAGGGGGTGAATAAGGGCTACCTGGACGGGTCTCCAGCGTGGTTCCAGCATGTCCCGCTTCCTCCTCGTCGATTCACTCGTGACCGTCGGTTCCTCCGTCCTTCTTTACGTGATAGGATTGACAGGAAAAAAAACCCGGAAAGAAGATACGAAGCTCCTTTTGGGTGCTCTCTCCGGCGATTTCCTCTATCCGTCGGTACGCAGCTCCTCGTGCTCTCCGTTTCTTTTCGTCTCTACCCTCTCTCTCCTCCCGCCCGCCCCCTTTCGGCCTCCGTCTCTCTGTCACCTCTACCCCTTTTCCGCCTCTCTCTCCTCCCTCTGTACCACTCTATGTTTGTCTCTCTCTCTCTCTCTCTCTCTCTCTCTCTCTCTCTCTCTCTCTCTCTCTCTCTCTCTCTTTCTCTCTTCCCCTTTTCTCTTTCTCCCCTCGCCCTCTTTATTGTCTTCCTCTCGCCCTTGTCGCGACTTCTCTAGCTCGCGCTCGCTACCTATCCACCTAACTGTCTACCTATCTATCTGTCTTTCTCTCGAAGCACCGCGTGCCGCGCGCGCCACGTGCACCGCCGCGACGGGTTAAAAGAACGCTGCCGGATCGGATGCCGCCGTTGCCCCGATGAAAGGAAGCAACCGATTCCCGAAGACGCCGACGGCGACGCCGTTCTCTTTCTCCCTCTCTCCCTCGCCCTCTTTCTCTCTCTCTCTCCCTCCCTCTTTCTCTTTCTTTCTCTCTCTCGCTCTCCGGGGATGAATGCCGGAGGGGGGTGGTGGCGGACGGCCGCAGAGGACGCCCTCTCTCTCTCTCTCGCAACCTGGGGCAACGTTCCCTCGCCGTCGTGGAGACAGGCAAAACGTGCGCCGAACGTAGCGGTGCGGGGTTGCGTGCAGGTTTGAAGAAAAAGGGGTATAACCGCGCGCCGGTGGCTGCCGTCGCGACTGTGCGACGCTCGGCACCGCTTAGCCGCGAAACCCTCCGGCCGTGGCGAGCACGCGGCTACTGAGTCGGCGCATTGCGAGGACCATCGCGGCGTCTCGCTCCCGTCGACGTCGCGCAGCGGCCGCGGGTGGTGGTCTCCCTCCGTTTGACGGCCGCCCTCCTCTTCGTCGCTCCAGCGACGGGTGTCTTTGTCGCGCGCGTTATCGCGACGCTCTCGCGGGGTGATCCTCCGTCTCCGTTCAGACGGTTCTCTCCCTCTCTCTTGCTCTTTCTCTCTTTCGCGCTTCACCGTGGCGTGGGTGTTTCTCCGCTCTCCGGAGAGAGGCAGTCCCGTCGGCTGCGCCGCGACGCACTTCGGCCGATCGTCGCCCGGCATGCTGACCCACGCTATGTTTTCCAATTTGCATCGCACTTATTTTCTTTCCCCGATACCATTCGTTAGCTTCTTCTGGCCTTGTTTTCCGATTTTCGATGATAAGACATTCCATGAGGATAATTCTTAATAATGGAATAGTTGTTTCTATAATTCTCCCTTCCCCCTTTATATAAATAATTATAAAGAAGATATTCAATTCAACCAAATTAATATTCAATTCAACCAAAATTAAATTGTTCATTAAATGTTTATTTCGCTAAGATGTTTTTCTTCAATTTTATGCATAAATTTCAATTTAATGTCCTTATTTTTTTATATGGTATTATATTTTTAGCATTACAATCTAATAATCACTTATCATACATGGGTTTAATTATTGTTAACTGCGTAAGCCAAAATAATCAAATATAAATAACATGATAAATATACAAGTATATAAATGCTCCATCTAGCCAGTAAAAAGTTACGATGTCTTAAAACATTATATTACGGTGATTATTTTTTATTTTAAGAGAAAACACACTATCCTATCTTTCATTCTGTTGCGAAATCCAATAACGATAAATACCATATTCATAAACAGAAATTTAATTCAGCTAAACTATCAGATACATTTCTTTGCATCTTTAACACGCAATGCATGTTAAAAGCATGCTACATCTAGGAGACTGACAAAGTCTCATCATCATAAACGAATCTCTGAAATCACGTATAGCAGCAGTATAGATGTCCATGTAGTTATTGTTATCGATTCGACCTACTCCTAAGACCAGACTAAAGCCGACCTGTTCTGATGTATTCATCATGCTCAACATAATTTCCTATTCTCCAGCTTGAGGTGCCCTCGAATAGCTTCGACACGTTCATTCCTTATTCGCAACACAGCCAAATATTAATCGACGTCATCCTAATATCCTCCCTATCTAAGATTTACAATTGCCGAAATATTTAAGCATATTGCAGTTTACTTGACACGATGTGGTTTCGCAGAATGCAAATGTTTCATCTTATTTATCGCGGGATCCAAATCACTAAATGTCATTACATTGTTTACGAAGCATACGATTAATTATGAAAGATATCAATTACACACTTTAAAATAAGACTCGTTTACTTTTTTCTATTCTGTTTTTTAAAATCTACATCTACATGTAATTATCGCGATATATTACATATATTCGACGCTATCCGAGTATTCAAGTATAACTACTGAAAGCCGGTTTTAACATTTAATCGTAGTATTTTGCTGTATTTTCTAAGCTATAGTTGCTCCAAATGTCCTATCTTCGCAAGATTATGTAAAATGGTAGCAAACTTTCATTGAGAGACAACGTACAGCGAGTAAGATAGAAACACACTGTCACGGCTATAAATCGGCGCGATAACTGAAGATGGTCTCGTGACAATGTCGGAAAAGCAGGTCGCGGGTAGGTAGGTAGGTACGGACAGCGCGCGCGGCAGACTTCATAGCCGGTCTAGTTTGTTGTTGTTTGTTGTTGTTGTTCGCGTTGTTTCTCGCGGCGGTACCGAACCGCGACACAATGCCGAGAGCGTGACGCTGGTATTGATAACAGACCCACCGATGGAGAGAGGAGGTGGGGGGAGGAGATGCCGGGAATACCCGTGATTGAAGATACATACTACCCCATTTTCGCCATGAACAACTTGCACTTGGAGAATCGTATTGGAAACAGTACGACGGTTTCCAGACTGCGCGGCATCAATACACGTATCCATGACGCTCTGCGATGTGCAACTCGCTGAATTTATTACTTTAACGATTACCACGAGAAAGTGATTCTTACCTTTCTGCCGGCTGCCGCGCCTTAGTCCCAGTCTACAATAGGTGTTTTAAGCCCTAAGCTCTAAGAAATTGACCAATCACAGTCAATTATTCTCCTCAAATTCAACTGTGATTGAACAATTTCTTAAGGCTTAGGACTTAAAACACCTATTGTAGACCGGGACTTAGAGTCGCGAAGCATCTTCCTGAAACAAATATATTTTTACTTTTTTATTCTGTTATTAACAATCGAAAGAATATCTGCATATTTTGGACAAAAAAAAGTTTATTTATTTATTATAGTATTTTGGACAAAAGCGATTTTTCTACTTCTCAATAATCTCGACATCGATAATGCGTACATCGACAAAAATTAAAATTGTTAACTGCACTTGTCGACACACGGTGAACTGTTCTAATTTTGCGCTCGTGCCCAGGTGGAATCCGGGCAAAGCCGGCGGAGCGCAGAAAGAGAATTGAATATGAAAAAAATGACATCTGGTTTAATAAACAGCGTACCGGGCCGGACTTTGTGCGCTGGGAAATTGTCGGCACCGATATTCGACGAGATATCACACAAACACCGTCATCCCCTGATGAAAAGATTGTCAATAACCTCTAACACCTGTTGCGCAGTTTAGCGACGGATTTTATTCTCACGCGTGGGTTATATTCATTTATTGGTTCGCGGATTTGACGGGTCGTGTCGCGCGTCGCGACGCGCCGCGCCGCGCCGCGCCGCGCCGCGCCGCGCCGCGCCGCGCCGCGTCGCCGTCGCGTTACGGCGCGCGCGTCGATACACGAATGACACGAAAACCTTTAACACGATACACAGCTGTCGCGTGTACCGTGATAAAAATCATATTTCGTCAGGATTTTTTAATAAAATACGCGAAATGCAGCGACTATCTTGTAAAGGGTTGTAAACTAATTTTACGTGTATTCTCTTCTCTTTTCTGTGCGCAAGTGTAAGCGCGCTCGTGGCTTTTCCCCACGAACGGATAATTTTATTCGACGCCGAATTTTAAACAAGTTCATCAATAAAAAAGAACAATTATAGAGAGCTGCGAAATTATTATTTTTGATATGATTTTAACTTTGAAATAATTGATAGCCTACACCCAGAATTATTAGCCTGGAAATTTACTTCTCACTTATTAGTTTCTTTCTTTTCTTAATTAACTAAAATATATTGCACTAAATATAGACACGTTATCTATAATACTTTATTGACGCGGTTTTTATTATTTTTTATTGCGATGAGACGTATCTATATAGCTCATTAATTCGAATATATATGTGGAGTGAAATTACGCTCGCGCGCAATATCCGACTCAAAATCAAAAGCGGAAAGGTTCGGAATTCCGTAACAGGAGACTCGTGTCGTCTCAGCCGCAGCATGGGAGATGCATTTCGTAGTGTTGTTGATTTTTGCATAATTTATCAAGGTTGTTTGGTTAAGCGAGCCGTTAGGGTGAATCGCAGGGGTTGCTGAGCTCGGGAGTTACGCCATGGGGCGACAATTTCAGACACCCTTCGCCAAGATGATTAGCATCCACGTCAGGGACGGAGCCTGTTATAAAATGTTTTTAAACATCGCGCTGAAATCTATCAATCGATATAATAGTGGAGAGCGCGTCTGTCTGCATGACATAAAACTCGTGATGCTCGTTTAAAGTATGTGTGATTGGAAAACTATTGTACAATTTAAATAAAATTATTTTAGCACATATGCTATATTGTCCGTATGATTTTGCAAGAGTTTACGCTGTAGATAGCTTTGGCTAGCGACGTAAGTAACTGCTTATAAACATAGCATCCCTACGTTCAATATCGAAGTCAATAACCTATGTCTGACTACACGTGTCTGAAACTACTTGCGCCTAAATTTATACGTGCATCGCGCTCTCCCCCCCCTCTCTCTCTCTCTCTCTCTCTCTCTCTCTCTCTCTTTCTCTCTGTCACAACTTTGAATTAATAATTTTCCCGGAATAAATAATAGCCTTATGCAACCACAGAATCTTTAAAAGAGTCAAGATTACGTTAAATAATTAAAAAAGAAAACACGAGTTAATAACAGTAATTCATATATTATCCTGTAGGATTACATCGCTTCTAGAATAAATCTATAGAATAACTTTGCGTCATTAAAATAATTATATTTTAAAACTATATAAAATAGAAGAATTAAAGTAAGAGAATGAGATTTTTGTAAATATTATATAATATATTAAAATAAATATATATGAATTACTTTCCTTTTTATGAATTACTTTCTACCTTTAGACATTAATTGATTTTAAAAGCTTCAGTTCTTTTACAGCTAAAAATTGTTATAAAATTACTTCTATATCGAAATAAATCCATGCAATGAAAACCATTATTTATATACAAGAAAAGTTTCTATAAAATAAGCAATTTAAAAACATAATATGTGTTTTATGTAATTAATATTTCTAATATTTTAATTTGCCGAAAACTATTTAAGATCTCACTGACGAGTCATTACTTTATTTTTTAATTTATTAAATAATAGACTTAAACTCCATATATTTAACTCTCTATAGGTAACAGTTTTTCACCTATAATGCTTCAGCATATAAAATCCCATGATCTGTGGCGCAACTAGCCGAGAAGGATCACCTGCAGTTTAAAATTCTCTTGAAGGATGCGGTCGTATTTTTCCGAGCAATTTGCCGACAAGGGTCGGCCCTGCTCGACACGTAAGCAGGCATATCGCGAATACACGGCGGCGTTGTTGCGGATAGGAGCGGGTGGACGCAGGGTTGGCATACAGAACGAAGGGGTTATGCGACGCCGAGAAGCGGAGGGGGAGGGGAGGGAAAGAGAGAGAGGGAGACAGAACAAGAGATAGAATCCTGCGGGGGTTGGGGCACCGTTGTGGGACAGTCGGCGGTGGGACGAGGGGTCGCAGCCTATTCTATACTATACTACTCTACAATAGTTGTTTACCAGAGTCATACTGATCGATACTCAGTGTTTGCTATCAGAGGGAACCATGCATGCCGGGCGCTACTTGCCCAACACCAAAAGTAAACACCCACCCCCGGTCGCTATCACCCCAACAACACTCCCGCCGCTCCTCCGTCAAGCATCTACCGGTGAATTCTCACTCGTCCTCTCTCGTCCTTCCCCCCATTCCCCCCAACCCCCTCCGACGCTTCAGTGTCTCTCTTATCCGCTCCTAGAGACCCTCTTTCCGTCGTATCTGACCGCCGCCGCCGCCGCCGCCGCCGCCGCCGTAGGTGCATGGACATTCACCGACGTCATTACACCTACGAACGTCTATAAGTATACCTTATGACGCACGTTGTCGACGTGCCCCGCACGTGGATTTTTGCTACGAGTGGCGGCAGAATATTCTCTTATCCCCCAGACATCTAGAGATAAGGATAAAACGACAAAAATACTTCAGTTAACGAAACTAACTCTAGTGGCGAGGCTAATTATACTCATGGTCTTTGTTGACAGTCACAGTTGTATAAATCAGAATATAACTAAAATAGCTCATCTTAAATAGCAACAACAGCTAATGTTATGTATCACATTTAGACAGTATCCTCCTTTTCAGTTTCTGTAACGTGTACGAAAGTGTAGCCGTACAAATTTAAACAATCGATGAATGATTGTGCGCGCGCATGCATGACAAAATGCAACGCGTAATTATTTAAATCCGGGCAAGAATATCCATGTAATTGAGGGCATAGTATCGTGTTAAAAATTAGTAATTACAATTGGTCGTTAGCCTAACACGGGGATCGCGTAAAATCAGTAAATACGAGCATCTACGGAGCGCTTAAATGAGCCGAGCACGCATGTATCGCACGCAGCCCATTTCCTTCCACGGTCACCGCCTTGCGCGGGGTGCAAACTGCCCCCATAGGAGCGCGGGAAATGTCTCCGAGCGATCATAGCCAGGTCCAGGCCGTTTCACCGAGTACATTTGCATAATAGGGCAGCTCGTGTCCGGGAACACGACGTCGGGGAAATAAGGGCGTTAAAAGGTGTAGCGCGGGAAAAAAAATCATACGTGTCGCGAGATTCTTTCGGGGAATACGGGATTCGCTGCTAGTAGCCGTCGTTACGTTGGATATACTGTGTATAGCGTCATCAAGAAATATGCAAATCTAGAGATCTTAATAATCGCACGAAATAGATATCACCACAATGATATGTGACGATTTAAATTTACAGACCACTGAAGTGTTCATTGTCTTATTATGTATACATTCATTTCTAATATATGTACATTAAGGTTTTGAATTACATTTTTGATGAATCATTTTTATACATGCCTATATTTATTTAAATTAAAATCAGAGCATAAAAGGCATTATATTACTTGGCAATACATGTACGTACATAACTTTTATGTTTAAAAGAATATAATTAAAAATTGTGCTTATAGCATGCATATTCAGCCATTTTGTGAGGAAGGCAATTAAACATAAAAAAATTGATACGTGGTCTATAAAATATTTAGCATGTACATTTCGTCTAACGCTGTTTAATGCATTCACAAAAATAATAATCCCGTTCTGTATATGTATACTGTGTATGGTTTTTATACAATACACCCGGTAAAGCTGTAAATAAAATAATAAAACCTGAGAAAAAGGTTTTACATTTTTGCATTTTTAATGTAATATACCTACAATCAGTAAATTTTTTACTTGTTACAAAATTCACAATATATTAAAATTTTTTAATGAATCATATGCATACAATATGTTGCGTTCTTGTTATTACGAAAAAAATGTATAAGTGTGAATTTAAGCTAAATTTTTACAAATGACAAATAAAGGCAAATGTTATACCTATGTAACAAAATTCAAAATAAATATTTACAATATATCGTAACTAAAGACAATATGATAAATGTCATAAAATGTAGATCACGTCACGAATTAACTTTGAATCGATATAAGGCGGAAAGTGAAATTTTCGGAGGAAATGGCGTTCCGGGAAATGATTTTAATACGGTGCCGGCTGAGAAAGGGTGAGACACGGCAAAAGCCGGAAAGTCGCCGCAAATCCTGCGCGGACGGGTACAGAATAGGGAGGCTGGTAAACAAACAGTGAAAATAATATAATTTACAGAGGATTAGGAATGGTCGGGACCGATGCAACGGATGGCAGGGGGGGAAGCGGGAAGGGGGGCAGAAAGGGTTTCGGGTGCACAGAATAACTGTTTCTGGTTATAATTGATATCCTGGCAAAGCTCTATAATCCCTCCCAGCCCGGCCGCGCCACCCTCTTGAAAGTCGAAACCAGGTACGGCAAAAGGTGGAGACCGCAAAACCACATCGCGTTTGGTCATGCTTCTATTTACGGAACATTTTCATAACGGTTTGTTTCCGTTAATGTGGCCCGACCGCCGGCAAAGGAAATATATTTCCTCGCGCAGGCTTTCAATATGAAATTGTCGCTCAGATCGGTGATCAACTTGTTCGCGGTGCTAAACTCGTACAATTGCATCTTCAGAAAATTTTCAATTGTCGATTAAATAACTATCACAAAATTTGTTCAGTTTATGTATCAATAGTAATGTATGTTGAACTATTAACATTAGAAGCCATTTCTCTTAAATTAAATAAAACTCTTGAATACATTTTATATACTTTTATACTCATTTATCATCCATCATACATACATGCATACATATTTATATTATATGTGTTATTACGCTCATATAATGAAAGCATTTTATATTTATTCTCATAGACATACTGAAAGCTTGATGCAATATAACACTATTGAAAGACGACAATGACAAAAGATCGACGATAACAAAACAGTTAAAAGCTATGGACAAAGAGCAGAGTAACGTAACCGGAACGACGAAAGGAATGAGAAAACGAGAACATAACGCGACGACCGACAGACGACCAACGAGACAGAAAACAGAAAATGCGAAGAACGGAACGGTAGAAGAGGAGTAAATGACAAAAATGGGAAATGCGCGGATGAGGGAGGAAGGAAATAAGCGAGAGCGAGAGAGAGAGAGAGAGAGAGAGAGAGAGAGTACAAGGTAATACTTTTGCTCGGCAAACGTGTAATTACGATGCCATTGAAAAGTTGGCCAACGTGGCCTTCCGTGGGCGCATTAATGTGACTGACCGCCTCTTCCCAATTATAAAAGTCTTGAAACAATGGGAGTTGCGAGCGCTGACATCGTGCGAGCGCGTACACACGCACGGATAAATGATACGCGCATCTGTCCGGCCGCGCCCGCCAGCTCTGACTCTTCGACGGTGTTCTTCCGGCCGTCAACCGGATGTCAGTCCCGTCTCCGCGAGTTCGTCCGGCGCGAGCGTCGAGAGGAACTCGCGTCCCCTTCACGGGCCTGCCCCTTTTCCCGTAGATATTTTATGCCCGCGCAATCCTTTATTTCCCTTAGTACCTCGACGTCGGTGCACAATGGGCCGGACTTTGATAATTGGACAACAGATTCAGAATGGAATTCGATAATGAGGAAACCTAAGGAAATGCTCCGCGTTTCAACACGGAGAACTTCTTTTTTCCCTTATACGATAATTTTTTACATTTTTACGTTTAAAAATCGAGGCACTTGTATGAAGATATTTATGAGAATAATCTTACGTTACATCCTCATTCTTCTTTTTCTCGAAATTTGCAGAGAAATTTGTAATAAATTTGTAATATTATAAGATATTAATTACGTTGTTATCTTATGTATCAAATATTAACTATTATAATGCATATCTATAGTAAAATTAGATAAAAAATCTGAATATCAATAATTTTTAATATAACTTATGTATAATATATGTATGTTATTATACATAAAAGTCGTATCTTCACAATACTCTATGTATCGATCGTGCGCGAGGGATCTAATCCCTATATAAATCCGGAAAGTTTGTCTTTCTCCAACATTGCAATGAAAACAAGAGGCACCGTCGACGAATTCTCACGAAGCGAATTGCTTCGCAAAAGCGCCGCTTCAGAATGACAAATTAACGAGTCGTGGTTTTCTTGCGCGTTGCCACCAGAATCCTTTGCGATCACGTGGATCCACTCCCTCTGTACCTAATCCTCAGCAAAACTTCGATGAGACCGTTAAAAGAGATTGATCGCCATCGCGATCAAATCGAGTTGAATCGCGAAAGAAGAGTCCCACTTTCTGTTACTGCAAATATCCATTGCGAATTATTAGTTACTTGTTTAAAACATTTGCAAATTCTCAATTGGAAAAACAAAGTGTCTAAAAAGCATGTTATAATCGCGAAATTCTAAAACAAATCTTGTAAAATTAAAAATATACTACTCGAATAAAACAAAAATATCGGTATAACATATACTTAAATTGAAATTAGATGCAAGATTGTGTATAAAGATTGCAATTGTTAATGTTCTCTCTCTCTCTCTCTCTCTCTCTCTCTCTCTCTCTCTCCTCACTTATAAAATTTTTTATATAAAAAAATAGCACAACTAAAAAGATTTGAAAACCACACGGAGAGAATTTTATATTAAATTTTACTATGCTGCCGCACCAACTGCGGACCATCAAGACGCACAAGTTTAAATGCTATAGTCTTATAGTAAAATTACTATGTCCATAGCATTTAATGCTACGATCATAGCTATAGCATTAAATGCTATGGACATAGTAATTTTACTATAAGACTATAGCATTTAAACTTGTACGTCTTGATGGTCCGCAGTTGGTGCGGCAGCATAGTAAAATTTAATATAAACTTCTCTCCGTGCATTATTCTAAAGATTTTCTTATAAGTTTCCGTACTAGGAAAGCAAGGTGACAATACCGCAGCTATCAGATGGATTATTAATGACTTTATCGATCTCTAGCATGTTGTAAACACCGTACAGACTTCGTAATTGAGAATTGAGGACAATATGATACTTTTAGAATGTTACTTGTAGAATTCCATGTTTTACATAGCAATTTTATATCGGATAGAAAACTTTGCGTAGGTAGGTAGGTATCAAGAAGTCAAGTATGCCGCGTGTTGCCAGTTCGAGGATGAATTGCGGCCACGAAGGGACCAGAGGGGGGGGGGGGGGTGGTGTCATTAGAAATCCGGCGGGGTTGCCAACCACCTCTCAAAGCCTTCTCGCGGACGGTCCCCTTATTCGAGGGGAATTTCTAACTGATTTACGAGAAAACAAGTCTGTTTAATATTTCTCTTGTTCCCTTGGCGCCGGCGACACGATCGCGTCTCTGCGCGTAGCTCGCCAACTTATAATCTCTCTAAATCGACTTACATTCGGTAATAGTATCCGTAACGCATGTTATCGTATATGGGTTAATTCTTTAATTGAATATTCAATATAAGAACAATTTGGATGTGTATATTGTTATGTGTACTTTTTCAACGATAGCTATTTATGAAACTGTCGAAATAGATACTTTCTATTAGCGGAATCGGAAGAGACGGGAATAAAATACGTGTACAGATATATTCTTATCCTATAATTTCCAAGTCAGATTTAAAACGTCACGGAAACAAACGTCTCAAGGCATTTACGCCGGCGGATTAGATATACTCCCGATTTACGTGACGGCACGCTGGAGAAGCTGTATCGTTCCTTTATATAAATCTTCCACTTGAAATCTACTTAGAGACCCCAACCCCTCGCGGCTTGAACCCTCTGTAACGTCCTCATGGCCAAACAAGTCGCTTTTGCTTTCAACCCTCCTGCCCGGTTTTGGTGGCGCATTTCCCAAAAATAGCAGTTTCCTTGTTCTGTACTATTCTCAAGGATTTTACTTTTATTTTAAACACTCCTTTTAATTTTGGCTAAATCAGAGAAACAAAATAATAGCTATATAAGCGTATCTCTGTGCAAATAATTAATGTGTTATTTTGTCATATTTTACGTCGTATTTTAAATCCAATGCAAATAAAAATATCATATTTTTCAAAAAATAATCTTGTTTTTAAACTAAAAATATAGCGTTTACAAGCTAATTTAACAATATAATATTATTCCATATATATTGTCATAAATTCTCAATTTGTGAACTTATATTTATGATATGTATAGTAATGGTAATAACTAAACAATAATGCGTGATTTCTATATAATTGAACCAAATCGGATTTTGAAATCGTGCCTCATAGTACATGGCATTGTTGCATAATCAAATAATCTGATAAAGCGTGTAAAACACTTTAGGAAGTTGGAGGAAACACCGCTTACCAGCAATTCTATACCGTTTTAGGATGCAATAAAACACTTCTTGCTACTTCCCTTGCTCTTTAAGATCCTACGCATTAAACTCTTTATCCTGTAAAGGAAACGAGTAATTCCATAAAAAGTATCAAAACGTATCAATGACATAATACCCAAACACGATACATAATTATTCTGAAAAATTACCTATTAGTAATCTATAAAAAATTTATTACGTATTTTGAAAATAAATTAAAGTACAATAGACAAAATATTATAATTTCTAACATAATATAAGATTTAATTTAATTTCTCTTAATATATACCTACTTTTAATATATTATGTTTTAAAAATTTATTTGCATGCATATCTTATTAATATATGTATTTATCGTAATTCTTATAATTTGATATTATTTAGCACTAACAAAATGCTAAACAAAATTTTTTCAAAAATTTTTTATATAACAAATGAAGAATATTTCGGTATTTTTTTACGCCTATGGTAATTTGACAATCCGCGTGCGAAATTTTGAAAATACTTAGCATTTTCCACTTACTGACGCACTTAAATTGATAGCTCTCTCCGTGTGTTTCTTCCGCTTGTTCTCTAGCCGTTCGTCGGCTTTAACGTTCTAATTATCATTAGTGCTGAGCGGACGGATGTCTTGTAATGTACGCGTCGCGTTCCTTAAACCACCCCTGTCTCTGCCCCCAAACGCAGCCGCGAGTTTCTTAGCGAAATTAGCGGGAGAGATATCGCTCGATAGGCGCCATGCTAATGACTCGATGTCTTACAAGCGATTGCTTAAATATTGATTAAATATGAGCGTACTTAATCGGGTTTGCTTCCCTATATACTTATACTCTCAAGAAGTGCTGTTTGTGTCAAGCAGCTCGAAACAAGGATAAAATATATATGTGCAATGTCAGACGGGATGTCAATGTGTGCCATAAGAACAAAGTTTAAAGCTGATATTATTACAGCTTATTGTGACGCTGTGCGTATGCGCTCTGAGACACGCGATGTTAATTTTAATAACAAATTTTCTATTAAATTTAAAATCAATTTTTTTGTTCTTAATGAAAATGTCGGAATTCCGACAAGCTTAAACTAATGCTGATAAAATTTTTTGTCGCTTATGTAATAAATACCATCCCTCCCCTAGCCTCATTCTCTCTTCCGCCTCTCTACGTTGGTCTCGCATAAAAGAAAAGGAAGCACTCGTTTTTTTCCTCTTGTGCGAAAAAATGCTTAATAGCTTCCATGGCGTTTTTTGCAAGTACCTACTCTCTTAGCCGTGGTTTCCGCCCTTCCACCCTTTTTTTCGCCGGTTTTCTCTCCCTCCGTCTTTCTCTCTCCTTCCTTCGCGCTATCCTCGATTGTTCACCAACAACCACCCCTGTTTTCAGTTTCTTTAGCACGAAATGATACCGAAACTGAGATATGCTTTTTTGTGGATTTATTCTAAATATATTATCATGTAATCTAATTTAATAGAATTAATAGACTAAATTAGTGATAAAAATCTTAGAGCTTATTAATTACAGATTATAATATAGATAAATATTAGATATAAAATAATCATATTTTAAATTCCGAGAACATCCTAATAACCATGAAATAATACTAAAAAAAATAAAAGTGCAGGAAAAGAGGTTTTAACGTCTGCTGCAGTTTTGCGCGGTTGCGAGAAAAGGTTATTATGAACATAAACAGCCGTTGGAAAGAAGTGCGCGCTCGTTATCTGAAGTAAATCAAGTGACACGAGGAGATATAAGCCAGTGCGAAGCATATTCCCTGGTAAACTTTCCCTAGTGGCTATACAAGAGTCAAGGATCATAAATGCATTTACAGGCGTGCGATACGGGGCAACCAACAGGATTTACATAGGAGTGCATCCCACGCGCTGCTTCGTTTTATTGTGCTCTTCTGGCAGCTGCCGGCGGTAAATAGCCGGCTTATAAATAACGGAACTGGCAATATTATCCCCGAGTGCCACGGGGGATGGCGGAATCCGTATGAAGCGTCAATACATCGGCGACTGCAGCAATGCAATTGCCATTGATAAGAGCCGCCGCTAAGAGAGAATCGACGCGACACGATTGACGAGTTCACCGCCATTCATTGCGAGTTCAGTTTCGGTACAACTATTAGATCCAATTTATGATGAAGAGAATACAGTCATAAATGAATTTATGACTGTATCAGCGAAATCGTGTGAAATTGTATTTATATATGCTTTAATGGTATTACAGAGTTTTGATCACAAATTCAAACGTTGATAAAACATTTCACACAGTTTTAAGTTATAATGTACAATTATATATTTCATTAAATAGATGTGCAAAGAAAAGCTGGATGGAGCGAGAGAAAATATTTAACCGGGATAATAGTGTTAAACGGATATTCTATTTCTAGATGATTAATCAAATTTCTTTTCATATGCAAGAATATTTGTGGAAGAATTAAAACTTTGTGCAAAGAAATCTTATTTTACGACATTTATCTTTCTAATCTTTCTACCAGTAGGTAAGCTATTCTTGATATCAATTCAATCATACATACGGCGTGTCAGAATCTTGATTAAATGACTCATCGAAGTTTCATTCGCCGGCATGTTCGCCTCCAGAATGTTCCTCGCTAATGAACGGCTGTTATAAATAATTTCAATACCTCCTGTGTTGAAATAGGGAGAATGCGTCTTTTTTTTTCGTCGTGCCCGTCGAACGCGCCAAGAGGGTAGTTTGGCTGCCGGAGCGAATTTCAACGGCGGAGGATCCGCTCACGAGGATCCGTTCGTTCATTTCTTTATCCGGTTATAGAAAAAGGGTACTTTGGTTGGAAAAGAGTTGAGTAATCTGTGTATTAACCGTTTGATTTGCGAGACGTGTTGGAGTCTTCTCGTGCGAGTTTTTGCTTTTTTTTAAAACAATTTTGGTTTTCAATAAACTATTTAATATGTTTTTTTAAATAAAACATACTGAAGATCATTTAAAATTCTTTGCATGTACCTTTGTAAGTAAAATAAAAATATTTTGAAGTTACCTGGAATACTCGCAATTGTGAACGCTAACCCAAGTCTGTAAACAAATTACTATAATTTTTTGTTAATATTGACGCTGTTTTATCATTTTTGTAAGGAATTTGTTGTTTTGTCTTTATATTTATTTTTCATCAAACCTTTTGAAAATATAGTACTTTCTATTATATTTTTATAAATATGTAGAATACACATTCATATATGTGTGTTAAAAAAAGATGATAACTAACTATTTAACATCAAAATCTCTTCATCTCTCGGAGAATTCAAATAATAATCTTAACATAAGAAAGCATGTCCTGCCTTCTGATGAAACAACCCCAATTTGACGCAACCGTGAGCTTAGATGACGCGGAACGCTCGTAGGTGGTTGAAGCGATCGAAACGAGACATGAAGAAGCAGGACGATAAAGCGTGAGAAGGACGCGGAGGCCAAATTAGCCCAGAGGGACTTCTTAACAACTGGAAGAGAATAGCGGAGAAGAGAGCGAGGGGCGGGGTTGGGTGACTCTTACACGCAGTTCTAACCACCCTTGCGAGACTCAATCCGCCCTCTTATGCCTCGGTAACTCTGTCAAATTTGTAGTTAAGGTTGTAAACGTAAACCTGGGAATTCAGACCAATCTCCCCTGCGTCCTACGCGCGCGCTCTCCTTGTCTCCTCTCTCTTGTACAAACCCCTTTCGCCCTTTCTCCGGTAGCGGCGTGCACACGCGCGACGCTGCTGCGCAAATGTTGGATTATGTTTGCAAACCCTCTCGTTGTTCATACCACGCATTTCGTTTCCCTCCTTCGTCTCCTCCCCTCTCATTTCGAGCATATGTACTAGTCTTGCATCTTACAACTATACTCTCGTGAAGTAACGAGCGCGATGTAAAACTGGGGTTTATTTGGACCAACGTCTCTTATCCTTTTCGAGGTGAAATCTTGAATGTAAACCAATTCAATACACAGTGACAAATGTTTGATCGTGTTCTTTTACTTCTTATATTGTAATGAAAAACTCGTAAAGATAGGGAGAGAGAGAAGACAAAAAAGAAAGAAAAGAAGAAATAAGATAAAAATATATAATATAGTATATTGTGCACCAAGGGGCGAAAGTAGCGTTTTTCAGACGAGTGTGAAGTTTGCCGCCCGAGCCGAAGGCGAACTTCCCTGTTGTTACTTTCCACCCGCTAAACAGGAAGGAAAGTTGTTACTTTCCTCCCTAGGGAGGAAAGTGGTTACTTTCCGCCCGCTATGCCGCCCTGGCGTGAAATTGGCCGCTTTCGCCCCTCTCTACAGTCGAGCTTTCCGTGGAGGTGTTGTGAAAAATATTTATATACATATTATTTAATTGTTATTTTCTTATTTTATCTCCACTAACTGAAGCAAACTGATTAGCGATTCGAAATTTGGATTTCTATGTATCCGCAGCAGGATATATGCTGACAGTATATTTTCTATCTTTATTGAAAAAAAAACCATGATAAAACATGCAAGCAGATATCGGCCACTTAGAATATTACAATCGCGCAATTAATACAGTTAAGCGCTGCCTCGATCCACGATCTCTCTTCGTCGTACCTACTTCCCCACACGAGTTTTTCCTCACGAGTTCACGCACAAGAACACAAACACACGCGCGTGTGATCTCGTGCACACCTAGCAACTAATACTTGACGCAGCGAGTATATCGAATCCACAGTGGAAACGTGCACGGGAAATGGTTGCGGATATTGGCCATAGATATATTTCTGAGGGGAGCGAAAGAGAGAGAGGGAGCGCGTTGGAACATAAAAAGATCGGCCGCGCCTTACAGCAAACGGGTGACCACCCCCGCGCCCCGTCGCGCCACCGCGCTACCACCCTCGCTCAGCCTCGCCCCCTCCGATTTATGGAGCATTCTGTACATTCGATATTTTCTATTGTCGATCGCCCCTATTTGTCTTATTTATGTTTCTTTTAGGGGCCACCCTCGGCAGCGGTCACCCCCGCGTCCGCCTTGGCTTGGCCAGCGGCCACTCTGAAAGTACCTCGTCCAACTCTCGCGCGCAAAATTCACCCCCTTTTCCCTACACGGCCGGCCAGTGGATATTACGGAGGATTTGCTCGTGATGCAAACACGCCGCTATATTAAAACGATATATTTCGGCAATGCCGCACAGCAATGGGTGCGCGGCCGCGTTGGCTATTAAATAGCATATTACATGCATAACGCACGGAGTTCTTAATAAATATTATTAAAATATTTTCTGCGTCACGCCTGATTTTAATATCGGACTTCTCCGCTGTGCTAGCTAATTATGTATCAAAAATTCTTTTTCTATTATACTATATTTATCTGAATTTCTATAATGAACAGCTCATACTATCTGTAAAAGATTAATTAATGAAATATACAATGACGAAAAATTTTCATACAATGCAATAATGCATATAATAAATGCATATAATAAATTGCAATGAATTACCTACATTGTAACAGTAAGAAATTGTGAATTTACTTTGTCACTCAATCTTTGTTACTCTCATTTTCAGAAATATACCAGCATGATTCGGCGAGTTCTTGTCACAATGTGTAGCCCAAAGTTATTTTCTGCATAAACGCTTAAACCTTTCTTCCCGAAATTCCTGAGAATCTCGTACGCGAAGGCATGAAATATTTTAATCGATTAAACTGGAAAGGCAAAGGCAGAAAAATTCTATTGCGTTGGAACGCATTCGGGACGGTATTTTCTTCTATATGCACACACACACAATCCAATATGTATATTTATGTATGTTTATGTATGTTATTTGTATCGGATAAAACTTAATCAGACAGGAGACATGACAAGACGCGTAAAGTAACAAACGATGACGATAGCAATCGTTTGATTTACGTTAACACGATAAATCAATCAGCTTGAATCCTTTGACACTTATCCCGAGGGTCAAGCTCAGTCGAGTGCCTTCTTCGCGCGTAGTGTACACGATTTGTCTTCGGATAGTTTAGGCACGGTGTTAATACGAGAATAAACAGCGAGCTAAGATCCCTCCTGGCTTAACGCGTCTCTCCTTGAGTAAGCCCGGTTAAGTCGAGAGGTAAGGTTCGAGATTCGGGGTTGCAGGTTCCAGGTTCTGGACGGGCC
Organism: Temnothorax nylanderi; assembly: GCF_030848795.1. Lineage (NCBI taxonomy): Eukaryota > Metazoa > Arthropoda > Insecta > Hymenoptera > Formicidae > Temnothorax > Temnothorax nylanderi. The sequence continues at coordinate 63,335 of NW_027249545.1, read as the reverse complement.
TCGAGCTAGGATGAGCAAGGGCTTTCTAATTAAGATCGTTAAACTGCCATGAAATTCAAATTACGTTTACTGCTTGTCCTTACCTCCCTTCGCGGATCCTATTGCGGACAACGCGGAAGAATCTTAGCAATGGTCAGCGAGCAATCGTACCTCAATTTACCTTCTTTTAATTTGTTGGTTCCACCTAATCTTCAGTAAAAAATCTCCAGTTTTCGCAATATATTGCTGCGTACAAATTCTAGCTTAAAATATTTCTTTCAATAATACACAACGTGTCTATTTATCTTTTAATTAAAGTCCAGTTTGTGTGTTAATTCCTATTTCTCTGTAGCATCTTTGAAGTGACAACATCAGACTTGATCCGAATGTCGTTTGAGATTCTGAAGGATATTCGTCGTCTATGAGGGCGGTTTGTGAATCTTGTTTAATCAGTTTCTATGATTGTGACATCGTATGTGCGGGTCGCTTCTGAGAACACCTTACCACGCACACACTGATGTTTGTTAACATATACATAACGCACATGCGGCGAGTTTATTGAAATACAACAATATCCAGCGTTTCTAAAAGCTTTTTACCGGTGGCGGCTGCTAGTTCCTTTAATCAAAATTAACGTGATATTTATTGCGACACTTTAATCTGTTATCGGGAAAATCAGTGCACCGAGGGTTGCCCAACATATGAATAGTCAGGATTCTGCGAGGTTGAAACAGTTGACCTAGTGTTTGGGGCGGGGGTGGTTTCCATCCCTTTGCCTTACGTTAATTTAATAGAAGGGACGCGTGCTGCCCCAAAACCATCCCTTTCCTTACCCTTCTTCGCCGGTAGATACGCTAACTTACAAGGGGCGGTTATCAGACGTCTCTCTGCCTTCGACCCCTCAAGTAGACTCGGAATTATCTACCGTCCAGGAATCTATGCTAATATCGTCAGATTAGTGTGGAGAAATTGCCCTTGGTTTATTAAAATTTTAATATTATTAATAACGTTTCTTATTTACTGAATCATACACGCGTCATGGACCGCTACTAAAAGTGCAGAATTGATTTTAATTTTGTAATGTATCAAACTAACTAAAATAATTTATAAGACTAAAAAAAGCTATTATATTTAAGCTGATATGTTTTGATATTTTTATCTTGAAAATATTACTGTTTTTTTTATTTATTAAAAACATTAAAACAATACTGGCTAAATAAAACAATTTTATAGAAATATTTTATTAATCTAACACTTTTGTAGGTTTCAGAAATAATATAAATATTTCTTAATTTTATTATATTGCACATATTACTTGCAAATTTCAAGATAAAATATCTGTATTATAAGAATAAAATGATTAAATTGCGAAGATAATTGAATTGTATTGCACCTCCATTTCTTCAAACCGCTGATTTTTAAATAATTTGGTCATTAATCGATATAGTCATTGAAATAACGAGACGGAAATAATAAGACGTAACACAATTAATTTTATCTTGAAAAATGCATGATCATAGCACACTCAGCAGAGTGCAGAGAACACATCTATCTCGAGATTTATAAAATTCCAATGTGTATAAATATTCGATACGACATGTTCCCGTAATCTCTGGCAATCGTCTCATCTTATGCCACACAAACACAGACGCATTGCCGTATGTACCAGCTAATAATTGTCATGAACAGCTTTATCGAAGTTATAAAATCTCGATAATTGACTTAAGTAGGAGGCTAATTCATTATTCAGCCTGAACCCATGTACGTGTGTAACAGTTTAAAGTGAAACGGGAGTCGACCCACTTTCGAATTTTTACTGCATTAGACAGAATATTCTCAAATTACCCGAGAATAAAAAATCCAGGAGGAAGATGGTGAGCAGAAATACAAAAACCATTATAACTTTTTCACGCAAGTTTCGTTTTAATTCTTTCGATACTGCTGTAGGAAATATTTTTGAAAAGTGTCTGCTGTTTGGACAATATAATCACATCACCTCGTTTTATGTTATTTTACAAAATGTAAGGCTAAAAATGCAAAGTAAAACGCTGCAAAAATTCAAAGTGGAGCTTAATAAGCGTACATAGCGTATGTGAGAAAGGATATCTATCTATTTCGATTGCTACCCCCATGCTGGGTCCAAGAACGTCTATACTATTCGTCCACCTTTCCCCTACATGCGGGCATTCTATTATGCAATTAGAGAGTGGGTACCACGAAATTCTAAGGGAGCCAAAGCCCAAGGTATATCGCTATCGAACATGACAGGACACGGCCGCCCGACACACCCTTTCTTCGTTCAAATTCGTGCGACTCGAACTACCCTCTCGCACCGCTTGCTTATCTCAAAAACATTCTCACGGTTTTCATCCGCGTGGATTATCGAGATCATCGTTAAAATCTCTGGGTAATTTTTGCAAGAAATTATACAGCCGTTTTCGATGATATTTATATATTAGTATAATTAATTTTAATTTCTTTTTACTTTAGAGCAATATAGCGCATTTATATATTTTTTGAAAAATTTTATCCTTATTTCTATTTCTTTTTAATTATATAAAATTGGAATAAATAATCGATCCGAGAGCTTAAGAATTAATTGTGGATTTACAAACCAGCAGATATCAAGCAGCAAGTTATTTGATTATCTTTCTTCACAAACAATAACAGAAAAGATTAGCAAGTAACTTACTACTTAACTTGCTCTTCTCTAACTGGCTTTAATACATTTACGTAAAGAATTTGAAATATTCCATCCACAGAAACAAGATAATTTAAAGTTATATCAGAAGTATGAGGATTTAACTATTTAATAAAACTAAAGTTAAAAATATAATTTTAAAAAACAAAATATATTAAAAGATTATCGCATTAAAATAAATCATTATAATTTTAACAATGTTTCTTATTTTTTAATGAATTTTATTATCGTTTTTGTACAATTCTTTTATATCTTCTATATTTTACGTTTCAAGATTAGAATCTTTTTGCACATTTATATAGCGCGTGTCACTATTCGCATAAATTACACAACTCTTAAATTCATTCACCGATCTCGTACATAAATAAGGTATCCAGGGAGAAATGCACGGTAACGTCATCCAGCATCGCCGCGGTTGTTTCGCGACGGCGGGCGCGGCGGAAAATTTCACGGTACATTTGGTTTCATGAAGCGGTCCGTCGTAACTTATACGAAGTATCTGGAAAATAGAGAACGTTGTCGCGTGAAGAGCATGGGGCCCCATATCAGCGTGAAAAGTCCCGGTAATCCCGCAATTTGTATTTATTTCCCACCCGGAGCTTTTTTTCGTCGGGGAATAACGATGAAAAACTCGACTCGTTACCCAGTCTTCGCAGTTCCATCGGCGGGGAAAAAAATTCTTTAGTCTAAGTTCCCGAGACTTATTGCTTTTTCTCGTGATCGATCTTGGCCCGTATACATAGACGTTGCAGTGAATCTCGTATCAAAAAGCGTAGGGGTGAGGTACTTGGAACGAACTATCATATGAAGTTTCATATTCTGAGATACAGACGTATAATTACGGGTCTCGCGTCTATCTAATCTCTTTGAATCATGATCGACCAAAGATGATTTTTAATAACGCAGTATAAGAATTAAATATTAATTTATGAAAATTAATCATATTCTGAATATAGAAAAAAAGATATATTTTATATTTTGGGCCAACAAAACTACACTATGTCTTGCAGCAAATGAAAATATTTTTATTAATATAACAATAATCCTGATATTTCTTATATTTTTCTACAAGTATTGATAAGAATGTTTCATTATAAATATCATAATTTATAATATGAAGAGTATTCTTAAAAAATTTGTCCCCCAGCGATATAGAGCCGAAACATACAATATGCGTATAGCTATAGCGGTAAGAGTGGAGATTATGTAGATTCCGAAGGTATAGGATCGATCAATTGGCCACTTATCGGGACCGCTTGATATCGCGGAATATATATCGAAGCAGAACAACGGAGGGTCTCCGCGTGAAGGGCCAATTAATAATCGGGCGAGTGCCCGATCGTTATAACGTAGTCATCTTATTACGAGGCTGCCGGTGTCTCATCAATTTATTGGTAACGTCCCTCAACCACTCGACCGGTTTCAGCTACAGAGCTGCTTAAAATTGATAGATAACATCTCCTATCGCCTGCACCGTCCTCGGGACAAACGGGCCCGAATATCTTTGCGGGAGAGAACCGAAAGGTTAACAAACGAGATCAAAATGGCAGCTCTCGTGATCAATCATCGACGCGTTGAGCGCGCGACTGTTACCGGTAACCTTTGTCGTTATCGTTCTCTTCTGGTGCTCGCTGCTTGTGTATTTTAGGTAATTGTAATTCGCCATCTTGCGGCGGCGGCGTCGCCGACGATGGTGGCTGATGTCAAGATGAACTACGGCGCGGATGATCCAATCTACGGGGAGAGCTCGCGCTAATTGCTACTACAAACAGACAAACAGACGCGATTCCATTTCCAAGGCGCGAGAGACACGCGAAGCCAGAGTTGTATCTTTTACATTTTACACCGTATTAAACCGTAGTGAATAATAAGTGAGTGTATCGCAACCTTGGGCAAATATAAGTTGCCGTTTATTAAACAGAATGCTCGTAAACAATTCATTCCTCGTCGACGAGACAAGTATTATAAATGAAGCACTTAGACGCGCGATATTACCCTCATGCGTTCTGTTCTCTCTAGAATTGTACGAAAACAAAACAAGTCGACGGAGACTGCATATATGTATAATTCATGTGTGTGCATATGTTATTAGCTTTTAATGCTTACAATTAGAAGAAATAAAGATCTTTTCTATTATTTTTAATTGCATCCGTATGATTTAAATTACAATAAATTTGATTTTGACATAATAGAGATCTAATACATAGCCTAATAAATTACCTAAATTAAAAGAAAGAAATTAGGTATAAAACTATCAATACCCATGATTAAATAACATGATGTTAAAGTCATTTATTTGTACGAGTGATGCATATACACATGCAAGCGTGCACTTAGCATTGTGGTCGCCTCGTACGTAAATTTTTCAAATATGTTCACAGCGGGGAAAAAGTCGAAACAAAAACGGGCGATAACGAACGAACGGACGCGCGGCAAGGCGCACTTTGTTAACCAAATTTGTTAACCAAAATAAACCAAAATCGCTATTAGAGAGACCGTGGAGGATCAACAAGAAAATCCGACGGACCCTCTAACGATAAAGCGTTACGTAAACAAGCCACTCTGTCCCTCTCTCTCTCTCTCTCTCTCTCTCTCTCTCTCTCTCTCTCTCTCTCTCTCTCCCCCCTCTCTCTCTTTCCCTCCTCCGTATCCCGCACAAAAGCTACCCCCGGCTTTTCCACCCCTTTGTGTTAATGGAAGAATACGACTCCGACGTACGCTTCTCTTAAACATATTCTGGTGTATTTAGGTCGCTTTTAACTGGCGTCCGTGACGGACGCCACGCTGTATTTCCGCGACAAATGCTCACGCGCTTTCGAGAGCAAAGAGAGACGACCGGAAGAGATATTAAAATCGTTTGATAGAAATGGATGTCGTAAATTTACAAGTACGGACAATGCGCGTAATAGACTAGCCGCGTACAGGTAAATAAACGCTTAAACACTTTGTGCCCGCTTGTCCGCCCGGAAAAAAGCATTCTTTATCTCAAATACATTCGCTCTCGCGTACGTTTCTACTAATTAGGTTTAACTTTTTAGATCGCCTGTATATTCGGAATTTATCAAGCTAATTGGCGAAATTACAAAGGACGGAAACTGTGGCTTTACGCGAGTTTTCTCTCGTACGAGTATGTTTCATATCGTATTAACGTCACTAGATATTTTGTATCAAATGGAGTATAGATAAAACAGATATGTTCTTTAGCATCCCATATATAATTGTAATATTTTTGTATAACGTGAGGAAGATTATATACACAATGAAGCTTAGGTTTCGTAAAGACAAATACAAGAAATTCAATTTATATTTATTTTAATTAGCTAACGACAAGAGTGCATTTATTTTGTAAAATAAAAATATTAGTGCGACTGTAATAAGCATAATACTGGAATATAATAATGAAGAGTTCTTATCGACTGGCTCAATGGATGCTTAATTTTGCACGACGACGTAACCGCTCGATTATTCGCGGTATTTCATTACGATCGCGTCGTTTATTGGCTGTTTGCACCGTAAATCGCTTTACAACGCTCGACCCTCGCTTCGCCACTTTGCAATCGAGTACGCTAAAGTCCTCGGAAATATTGTGGCTGGCCGTAAAAAAAAAAGAAGAGAACGAGACTTCGCTTCAACTTTTATAACGGCGAAATAAAAGTGCGGAGACGGTGCCGGTGTGGTGAATTTGCATTTCGCTCGAACGCTTACACGCTTGGATTCGTCATCCGTTTTCCGCGAATCTGGCATTTATCGGTTTATTTTGACGACGTATATTTTGCGACGAAACATAAAAACGACGTCGCTAATGCATGCTTATCGACAGTCTCGTAAACTTCGCTTTCCGCGCTTCATCGTATGGAGAAGATAACGCATGTTCTTCCTATAAATATCCAGATTCTAATAAACATTTGTGTTTGCAATACAATTTGTATCATAAATTCTCCAAATTGTATTCTTTATAATTTTTTATTTAACTTCAAACTTATATATATATGTGTATATATATTATACATATATAAATTTGCGATTAAAAAATTAAAATATTGATATAATCTACAGAAATAATAGAAAATAATAGTATAAGTCACGAAACTGCTGTCATAATCATATTTGAATATTCATTTCATATTCATATACCGTTATAGAAAGTTAATTGCAAAATAGATTTATCGATTATCAGGAAAATGCAAATTATTGTACGACATTATTCCGAAGACGATTATAACATCCATTTCCTGAGTAAAAAGTGTATCATAATTAATATTTGATTGTCAGTTTCCTGTTCCATGTTCATTTTCATCTTATCTAATATATTTTCGCCTTTAACACAAAAATCTCCGATTTGCAGATTTTTCAACTTTAAAGTCATTTTTTGCATCATTTATCAAGAATTTGTTATAACGATTTAATAACAATTATTATTGTAGCAAGCGGGGAATACGTTTAAACGCAATTGCATTCTGCGTGATATGGAAAAAAAAGAGAGAAAAATTTTGACTCGTTGAAAGCCGCACATATTATCGGTCGGCATTCGCTGTATATGATTTTACCGGACGCCTATCGATCAGACGTGTTAATTAAATAACTGACGAGAGTTTACCAATAAAGTGGGCATGTGACACGTACCACGGAGAGGTAGAAGGCCACCGCGACCATCCGACGTTCGACAATGTGCGGCCGAGGCAGTAGCCGCGGATTTTTGGTTTTTACTTTAATTAAATATTTTCCGCACGTCTGTCCGCTGTCGCTGTTCGAAACATCCCCATAGAAGGCGGCTCGCTGTCTACGATGGCATTTTTATATACCCACCCTTGCCATTTCAGTAATGAATGTAATGATACGTAGCATCTCTAAAGAGGTTTATTAATTGTACATGTTAAGTAGATACGTTGGGCGCGAAAATCTTTTGGTATTAATTTAAGATGCGATAGGTGTAATTGCAAATTTGACTGCAATTTTTAAATAAGCGATTATATAAATATTTATCTCGTTATATTCTTTTAATTAATTACTGATTGAAAAATTATTTGAATGTTATCACGTTAATTTAGATTATTTAACGATTTAAAATTACGCGACCCAACTGGCCATTTCTCATTTATTCTTCTTCACGACGTTTCGACCACAATCTGGTCCTTCTCAAGTGAGATGTTATAAATACAGTACGCAACAATTACATCATGCGTCGCCAGACGTTGTGTCCCAACTATAACATCGTGCGCACGCTAAAGCTAAAAACGAATATGTCAAACTAAATGTGTCAAATATAAAAGCGGAAGGCATGTCAGAGTTAAATCGTAGAAGCTTACATGTTGGTTGCGTCGAAGGAGTGAGATTGTGAAATTTTGCGAACATCGCTAGCGTAACAGTGAAGAAACTTATAATAAACATTTTCTCCACTCGATCCGTAACGTGCCATATTCAAAGTCACACTGATAAGAATCATATACAATGACGAATTACATTACAATTAAGTCATGTTCCCAAAGTACCGCAGGACAGGCTAAAATCAGGCAAATTGACGTGTTCTAAAAGTATACAAAAACAAACCGAGTTCTGAGACAGAATCCTATACGGCCTCGATGACTCGATCGTATATCGCGGGCAAATTCTCCGTGTCTTTTTGGAGATTGACCGTTTGCACTTCTTGATGAAAAACATTTCAGAGATCTCCCTTTTTTTGAAAAATGTCTTTCCCTATATATAGAACTTTCGGATTGAGCCAATCGAAATCGTGATTGTGCGCGAGGTGATGTTTCGTAACAACCGAGTGGTCATTATCATGCTTTTTGATGTCATTTCGATGTTCTTTTACGCGTGTCTCTAGATGCCTCTTGGTCTGTCCAATGTAGCATGAACTGCAATTTACACAGTCAATTTCGTATACAAGTTCAGTTTGTTTGAGAGGCTGTAGTCTGTCTTTCCCCTTCTTAATTACGCAATCTAACTTCTTCGGGACTGTAAGAAGTGTCTTAAATTTGACACCTCTCATTGTACGCTCAATATTCGCACTAAGGCCTTTAACATACGGTACCATCATAAAATCGACAGGATCCCGACGCACACTCGAGTCTGCACTTGAATCAACTGAATTATTTCTTTTCTTTAACTCACCAAGCCGGACATTAATATATTTATTGACAACCTCAATTGGAAAACAGTTATTTAAAAGAATTTTTCTGACTGTTGAGACATTGTTGGAGTGGAACCAATTATTGGAAAGCAGAATAGCTCTATCCACAAGATTCCGTATGATATTAACCTTGTATTTAAAGGGGTGGTTCGAGAAATAATTAATATACCGTCCCGAGAACGTTGGTTTTCTGTAGTAATTTTAAATCGTTATTTTTATCTACGTACTGGCAAACCTATTATTTATTGGATTGTTTAGATTATTTAATAAAATCATTTGTATGTAAACTATTTAGAGGTACTTAGGTACATATTCACTTTTATATATTGTTAATTAAAAAGCAAACTTAATCCAATCGCATAATTATAGTGATCGCTAATAAACCGACAATTAATTTCGAAATGGTATTTAAATTTTATCGGAGGGTCTTATACAAGATACAGAGCGTCAGCTGCCAGTTTTCATAACTCTTGATAAAGTAGCAAAGAGCTTCTCAACAACAGAATTAAAGAAGCGTAAGAAAGGTACAGTGGCAGGACGGTGGTGGCCCCCGCTAAAAATGTACATCTTAATAGATTAATTAATATAATCTCTCAGCTTGGGCTTCCTAGCAGACGAACAACTTCGTTTCGGTGTGTGCGAAATGAATATTATTAAGGTTAATTATAATTGGGAGAAACCTCGAGCAAATATTTCAACTGCCGGGGACTAGAGAACGGCATGACGGAGTGGGGGGGGGGAGGGGGGGGGGAGGAAAAAACGGAAGGAAGCCCTACTTTCTTTGTTTGAAGGAATTCTCATCCGGTAATTCGGAGAGAACAAATGTGTGCGCGATTTTTAAGAATTTCATTAGTGAGATACGCGCGGAAGTGAATCGGAAGTTCGTACAAGTAACAAAAGGCGCAATTAAATATGTATTTTAACTTTGAAAAATTTTCAAGCTAAGAATACGACTAGCAACTGAAAAATTAAAATCTTAGTCAAGTATTAATTTTGTAATATTATCTTTCCTTAAAAATTTTTGGTCTAACATGTAATATTAATAACGTCGAGAATTTATAGTTTTATTCTTTATTGATGTACTTATTACGGTACATTTAATTATATAAAAAAATATAGATTATTACGAAATAAGCAGAAGACAGCAGAAAGAGAGAAAGAGTGAGAGAGAGAGAGAGAGAGATTTTCATAAAACTTTGACTGAACTCTATTATACCGGCCGGTTTCTTCGCGAAACTTACGCGCCACAATGCCGCCGATATTAAATGTGGATGAATATTTATGAACAATAATAGTATTTATACAATGTGTCGGCGCGCGCCAATGCAGACATCCGAGTCGTGCTAATTAAATTCATGCTAATAAGTATGAGCGAAACTTCTTTCGTCTCACTGTCCAATAAAAATCGGATAAAAAGTGCGGAAATAAATACGAAACGAGAGATCTTTGAATTCCTTTACATTACCATAAATAAGACCACGAAATTTATTACCATTTCCATGCCACAGCCGCATAAAATTAAACAGTTATTTAACAATATTGAAGTTAATAATCGTCACAAAAATTGTATAGACGATCAAAAATGCTAACTGCGAGAAGAACGGCGAGTAGATTATTTTACGAATGGAGAGGATAAAAAATTATAGATTATGGTAGTAACGTATTATACGAGACACGCAAAACTGGAAGTCAAGACACAGCGTAAATTATTTAGACAACCGTGGGTCGCTACCCTTCCTCGTGGCAGTTAATTATACTTCTACCGGGATATAATCGAGATCGTGAAAAATCTCTCGTGGAAAGTAATGTTTCTCGACTTTCATACAGACTTAACTCTTTAAACAAGTAACCCTCAGTTTAATATATGTCCAAGATAAACCTTCTCTAATTTTTACCATGTGTTAAAAGATACTCCGATTCGTAAAATTGAAATTATATTTCGTAACCTCTTATTTTGCTAATTAAATTCTATAAACTTTGTATTTTCATATTGTTAAAGTTTCGAAATCCCAATAATAATTCTATAACATATTACAAAGCAAAATATATTATAACTGCAAAATTTTAGTGGAATTACTCTATTTATATTATTTATGCAGAAATAAAAGTACCGAATAGATTCATCTGATTAAACTTGCCGATAAATTATCCTATACGAGAAGTAAAGTTCTAAATAAAGTAACAAAACGAAGTAACAAAAAGTAACTATTTCTAACAGACATTGTGTAAGATAAACTAATTGCAGAACAAATATCATTTTGTCATATTTATACCGCGTAATGTCTGGATCAAAATAGGCAATGTTTATATCGTACTAAAGTGATATAAATTGGCAAGAGCTGGCTAGCCTTGGCCGTACCATTTGTACAAACGTTGAACTGCAATTATCACCCGCGTAAAAAGCGATCGAAGAAACTCCTCAGACAATGGGGGAGGATAAAAGATAGGGTTGACCAGGCAATTGCGGGTAGTTGTCGCATGCACGGTCGGCAAAACCTTTAGTGACTCGAGCCCTTTATGCATACGGAAATAGGTTTCGGCCGCTGTCGTCACTGTTCGACTCCCATTGGATACGCAATAATTAAAAGTGTTATAGCTTTCCTCAGTAATATCACAACTGGCATGTTATTACAACTTAGAAGTCATTTTTTATCTCAAGTACTAATTATGTTAAATATACATCAAAGTGAATATTCAGCTCAAAGAAAACAAATATTGGATACATTGCTTGTGCCTGCAAAAAAACCTATGTTTTTCTTTCATTCTATAATAAAATAATAATAAGCTCTTTAATGCGCGAACAAGATATGTTCATATTTAATAAAAAATTCATTATATAGATATTAAATTACGTGCTTATATTTAATTTGTGCAAATTAGAATTAATAATTATTTTTTTATTTATATTAAACGAACAAGTAGACATTTATAAATATTATAAATCTATTTGAACAAATATAAATATTATATATTTGTAGAGATTAAATCTTCTTTGCATTTTTGCAGTTGTGTAATTAAAATAAATCGGCATTTCAAAAAGTATTCGTCCCATGAACGGAAGATCGGGTCCCCAAGATAATTGTTATTACCATAACGCCTGTTATAAATGATTCGGAAGATTCCTCCTTTGATTGTTATGTCCTGTACTTAATAATAACTTGTCGGACGGGACTCTGTCGGATGGCGAAGAAATCAAGCGTGAGACGGCGCCCACCCCTTTTTAGCCGCGCTTTTAAATGTCTTTCAAGTTTTCAGCTGCGCGCAGCATTCTTATCGGGGCCGGGGGTTCGTCCGCGCTGCCCTTTTGTCCCGATAATTAAATCTAACGATTGTCATATTTTAATTGTTCTTCTTTAGCGGCGGACACGGGCGATACCGTAATGACGACGATGGATCTGCGCCGAGGGTGCGGCGAGAGGGATCCAGAACGACTTTTGTTCCATTACGCGTTTCCGTCGTTTGGTTTACGATGGCCCTCTTCTTACGTTTCTTAATTGCTAGCTCGTTGTAGCGCCATTTGTCAGAAAAAAAGTCGACGGCAATGAGAAATTTGTTTTCGCGATGGTGAATCGTCGCTACTTTAAAGATATCGCGCTCCTAAGATGATTTTCAGGCACTTTTAATTCTGTCGCTTGATTGCAGAAGCAGGAATTTTATAACTCGCATTATATATTCAACCGCTCATTTATTAGACATATTTATTGTTGGTTGTTAAAGTAGTTTTTCTGCGACAAATATGACACTTTAAACCGGATTAATTATATTGTACCAACAAATAATATATTTGTACATGTATGTATAAATTTATATATTTATATATTTATTTTTTGTATAATTAACTGTAAGAAAGAAAAGTAAATATATTTATTATTTAAATGAAAATTATTCATAATATATAAAAATAAGAGGAACAATGTTGATATTATTATAATACGATACAGCAGCGCAGTAAAATTAGCAATATGTTAAATAATTAATAGCATGAAAATAATGTAAAACAATCTATTGATTAAAGATCCATTATTTATTTATACACATTATTTTCAGAGCATTTCTAATATAAATTAAAAATAATCTCCAAGTTTTTAAACAGGTGCATAGAATTAAATTGACACCTGTACGCCGATTTGAACACGAAGGGATGAAATAGGTGAAAGGGTGGGATAGGAAGGAAAAGAAAGGAAGCAAAGGTAAATTGAGCGACCGACGTGCTTTGCGACGGGTATGGGGAATCTTTGAAGAGTTTCAGCGCGAGTGAAAGGTATAGCCTCGCGGAAGGGAGTAAAAGAAACGAGCCCGAGAAGGGGTGGGCCATTACCGGGCGGGGGTGTATCTCGTCTAAACCAGGCGCGAAAGAGGGCAAAAAAACCGCTGGCCCTCGCATGTCTCATTGCAATCTGCAAATATCGAGAATGTTTTCCGGCCTTGCGGCCGCTCGAACCAATTGCGATTATCTGGCTGAGATAAAAAAATCCGCGGACTGGATCCATCGCGCGCCCGTCGTTCCAATCGCCGTCAATACCCCTACGTGCATATATATAACGGACGATTCCTGAGGAATTAGGTGTTCTCGTGTCCCGAAATACACGGAACAACGGCACGGAGTGCTGGGAAAAAAAAAATGAAACCAAGCTAATGGCATTTCTATCGGTTGAGAGAATGCGCCTCTGGAGCTCGTTTAAGTTCTTAATGTTCCATCGGCAGCTTATCAGTATCTTCATCGTACCCAGGAAATGAGGTAATTAAATTGATTTTGCAGCTTCGTAGGTGACTTTCCTTATTCAATTACGTATTTGCCAGAGTTATGACAGCACTAAACTGCACAGAATCGTTTTGCCTAATTTTCTAGGCACTTTCTCTTGATTAAAGAAATCTTTTTAAAATAAATTTTATTAATGTTATCAAATAATCAGTTATTCGTATTAAATACATATGTGAACGTGTGCTTAAAGAAACAAGGAAAATATCACGACTTCAAGAAGCTGTTTGTATTATCTCATTTAAATAATATTAACCGTAATTAAATAGCAATGAGGTACTTTATCGCGGCTGCTTTATTCACGTTATTATTTTCATACTCTACTCGAAAATTTGCTTTGCATGACATTAAGCTTTCTTTTAACGAGATGTATTATGTGACATAGGAGAGTCACCAAAACTTTATAAACCAATGAAGAAGAATTACAAGTTAAACAGGTTTTACTCGTAAAACACGCGGAGTAATTTAACCTGAAAAGCTACCTGTAACATTATCTTCTAAAATAGACAAATTTTATATAATTGACATATTTCCATAAAAATGTATCAAATAATATGCATGCAAAATATATAATATAAATATAAAAGCTCGCGTTGTGTATAAAGATTTAAAATTAATTCTCGCAATGCAACGAATTATAAGAAAGTTACTCAATAAAAAAAATTAATTAGACACCTCTTATAAAAATTATCAAGTTTTAAAGTTATGTCCAAAATATTTAGCAATAAATAAATATAAAAAGTTCGAAACAGAGCGAAACATGTACATATATTGCGCAATACATAGTCGAAAACAAAGTTACACGAAATTAAAGACGGCATTTCGTGAGAGTATCATTCTCTGTACCGCGAACAAGATGTCCCCAATGTTATTTTCCAACGTCACATCAGGTTAATCATCTCCCGAAAGTTATGGAAACGACATGACTGACGGGCAAACAGGAATTCGCTCGTTTCGTAAGTTTCCACGGAGACGATGAAGCGAGAGACAAGGGACGTTTAAAAACTTTTCAAATTTAACCCCATCCTAGGCGAGGCTCTTCAGACGTCGTGGTAAAAAAAAAAGAAAAATACTGATGTAGTATACACAAGGCGGCGAGTATGGCGAGCAATCTCGTAAAATATCCCTCCAGATAACTAACTTCAACCACTCATCTTGAGCGCCGCCGATTTTCATGATGCACGTCAGTTTTATATTTTTTTATATTTAAAAATAAATAACAAATTGTAACAAAATAATAACTTACCATATGTTGTTGTAGAGCAACTCAAGATGGAAAGGGGGCTGAATAACCTGTAAGAAATAAATTTAGAGAGTCTTTTATTTAGTAAAAAATTATATGAATAATACGTCAAAAACAGGTAATACATATAATAAAAAAAATGTACTCTAAATAACAAATAAATAATTAGTAGGGTAAAGTGCATATTTCGGATCAGATCCTAATTCGGATCAGCAAATTTGAAATGCCTCTCTAGCCGACTGTACCTATCATATGTGGATTTTTTTCACTAATTAATTGTCTATAGCTACAAGGGATAGCTATAGACAATAGCGAAAGAAATCCACATATGATAAATACAGTCGGCTAGAGAGGCATTTCAAATTTGCTGATCCGAATTAGGATCTGATCCAAAATATGCACTTTACCCTATCACATAGAAAATGTAAATAGCACCGTAGAATTATAAACTCTCGTGAATATAATGGCGTCAATCTTCAATTTACAATGCTCATGTACTCACAGTGTGACAATGTTTTATTCAGTATATTATTTATCGAGGTAAACAAAATAATGGTTTTCATTATTCTGTTTGTAAACAGAGCGACCGGTCGAATCACTGAGCGCGTTGCCGCCAACGAAAACAAATTCGCGGCGCGGAGCGGCGGTCTTGGCGGCGGGGGTGAAAAGGGGGGGGTGGTAGCCGCGATATCTCACTCTCGCGATTTGTATCGGCGAGGGAGGCCGCGGCCGAGGTGAAGTTTTCCAATTAAACGCGGATTATATCGCTTTGTCTCGGTATTGAAAATACATCGATAGCCCAGGCCAGTTCCACGGTTCACCCTCGTGTCTGCTCGGTTCGGCGCCGTCCACCACCACCCCCCCCCCCCCTCACATAATCGTCCGGGCACGAGTTGAATCTTTCTCCGGCCGGGATCATCGAAACTTCGGTCAACAACGACTCGGCGATATCTCGATGTATCACGGACTCACGGAGCGAAGCGGCCGCTTTTTTTTTTCTTTTCCAGCTCGTTTTCCCTTCGACGATTGTTTAAACCGTCTGCCGCTGCCGGGCGTCGCCTGGCCTGGCCCGTTTTCGATTCCAACGCGAAACGTCGGCCGTGGAATGGGATGGTCGGGGAGGAAGGCCATTGGCTGCTGCATGGGAGGAGAACGTGGAAAATTTCAAGCAGGCCTACACTCTCGTACACACCGTGCCGACGGAAACGCGATATTTGCGGAAGACCGGGACGAAACGACCCGCGCTGTGTCAACCAGGTGCCGATTAAATGTTGCCCCCACGGCCGCGAGAAAGATTAGCGGCTTCGCCATTTTTGTTTCGCCTGCTGTTGGCAACGTCTCTGTGTCGAGGGTGTATGTACATGAGAATATTATAACTTCATATCAAATGCAGTATTCGTTTAGATCGATTTAAAAAATTATTGTGGTTTTTTAAACGGAAAGCATTCCAATCTTATATTGCGATAGTGACGTTTATTTAATTATTAAATGACGTTTAATAATTAATTTCATTATATTAAAAACGTAGTAAAAATAAATTTATTGTGTATTTATTATAAAATTATTAATTATATTTATTATAAAAATAATTTATTGTTTATTGTGTAATTTATTGACTTTAATATTGAGAATACGAGTGTATTTATTAACATCTCTAGAAATGTAAGTATAAATAATAAATCATAAAGTAAAAGAGAATAACAATAATAAATAATAAATTGTAAACGCGTGGATGGCAAACATTGATAATAATAAGTGAATAAAATCGTGTAAATGCCTTACATTTTTTAACTTGTATTATAATTTTGATTTATTAAATTGTATTATTTCGTTATTTAATATAGTCTCTCAGTAATCGGTCGATCTACAATTTACCATCAAGAATATCCGAGACTAATTGTAAGTTGGCTTTTTACATAAGCAATTATTTCTTAAGATAGCTTCGCTTGCATAATGGCTTACATTATGCTATTAGATACTTATTAACCGCATCATGAGTTGAGAAACGTCTCTATATTTCGTAAACAATATATACCGTAAGTAGCACAGAATTAATCAGACATGTATGTATCACACATACTCTCACGTAACTTACATAATTTGTATGTAGTTCTCAATTATTCTATTCTTACAATCAGAAATTTTCATTGCTTATTTCACGATTTGCTATTTATTTATTTAATGTAATTTGATAAAAATAATTATTTAAATTTTAATTAATCTAAATAATGTTAATAAATGTTAAGTAAAAGAAAATTAATTATAGTTCCAGTAAAAGTAATTTATTTCCATTGAAAGATCAGCGGTAAAAAAAATGTACGAACAATCGATATTGTTGATAAAATTACTGAAATTATGTAAAAACCACGCAGAACGCTTATTCTGGGGCTAATGTTGCTGGAAATCGATGAAACAATTTGAATTCAATATGAGGGAATAACTTCCCATTGGCTAGCTAGTGATCTGTAAGTACATTGACTCGATTAGATTGACCCCTATTGGTCTAACTTCATGTGTACTATGGAAGTTTTGTACTTTCCCAAGCTCATTCCCTCGGAAAAAAGCTCTCGGTCCTCGTGTAATAGCTACTCCGCTATAGCCTGTGATGGACTTTGCTTTTATGTTTTGTTGTCTTCCGCTCCACATCCAAGCAAGGCCATGTCCAAACATAAACGAGAATAAAAACTTATGCTCCACCGTCAAATAACAGAAATAATTCTATGCGATTTTTTAATCAGGTTTTGTACACATGATGTAGTTGAGTTATTTGGTATTGACATGTTTGCACTGCAAAATGCAACATTTCGAAGATCTCTTCAACAGACGTAAATCTGATTTATTTCTACAGGATACGAAATGTATTTCTGACGGAAGCAAGCCACATTTAAAACTGTATTCTGATAAAACGTAAAACGATTCTTTTTCACACTTCTAAAATATTTTTTTAATGCATAAATATCTATATTATAATTTTTTGTACATTTTTGATATTCATTAATTACGTATATTTAAAAATACTAAAAATAGCAATCAATGTAATAGTAATTAATGTATGAAATAAAAAAGAAATATACGAACGATATTTGAACCTAAGCCCGATAAGTCCTCTTTAAAGACTAACGACCCTCTAACAAGGGGAACCGACTGTCCAGGGGTGAAAACGAACATACATATGTAGGCGAGCGTATGGACTCTATCGATTGCTAAAATTATGGCAGTAGGTCAGAAAGGGTGTTAGAACGAATGTAACAGAAGTTTTGACGAGAGTATGAATAGCGTCAGCCTAATTACTTTTAATCTTCATAGTTTGCGAAAGCATGCGCATAGCTTATAAAAATAATATTCATCAAACTAATTAAATATTTTTCTTAAATTTTATTAAATTAACTGCATTGACTTACAATTAGATATATAATATTTCGCGTATCCTCGTTGTTGTGCAATTTAATTCATCAAATTCATAAAGCAGACCATTTTTCTATCGCTCGCGAGAAATTTTTTACGTATCGTATTTTGAAGAAGTGACTAGAATCAACGAATATCCTACCGTTTATCCTCTAATTCTTTCGCGCAGCTCTCCCCTGTGCATGCGGCAACGAAACGATATTAAAACAATCGGGCGTTGTAAGGCCCGCCCGTCCCCTTTAAAATTTGCAAATACACAAGTGAAGTGCGAATTTATTCGTCAGTCTCGAATAGCGTAGAGAAGCAGCCCCGCGCGGTTCAGCTTCGGTTCAGCGCCGTGCAGCCGTTCGCCGCAGCCACGAAATGGAAAAACGGGCCCTCCTTCGTCGCCCGCGCCCGGTGAGGAGGGTTGAAACGGCTGCATGCCGCGAGAGGGATTAGCATAGCCCCCTCATTAAAATACAAACACAATTCCATCGGTACGTGTATAGGGCGCCGCTCTGCAGCCGCCAATCTCGAAAACCAACCCGTTTTCCACGCCAAGTTCGACGCATCTCCCCTCATCCTTCGTTATTCCCTCTCTCTTCTCTTTGTCGCACTTTCGTAACAACACCCTCGGTGCTATCCGAACAACTTTCAATCTATATTTGTTAAGTCGCCCTAAGTAATGCTTACGTCGATTTATTATTATTCGCGCTGATATAAACGAGACGGAATCTTTTATCAAAAATATTACGCATGTTCATTAAAAATTTAAAGAGTCGACGTAATATTAAAAGAAAGATACGTATGAAGAATTTATATAGTCGAGAATAACTTGATGTGTGTGTGTGTGTATGTGTGCTGAAAAAAAATCACGTGTGAGATCCAGCTAAAAGGAAAGCGCGATGGAGCGAGCAGAGCTTCCACGTGGCCAATCGGCACATGCAAATGCTCTATCTTCGCATCACCCTCGAATCTGTCTACCACCTCCCTCTATTCATCCCCTTTGTTTTTTTACAGTAGACGTATCCGCGACAGTATTATCGCGAATCATATTTATTTTATTCTTACAGCAAAGTCTTCATAAAAAGAATATAATTGTAAAGTTTTGTATAAAATTATATTAAGCTTAGCAATTAATATAATTTAATAAATTTATCAATTATATGTACATATCCATGTTTAAATATAATTATAAAAAAATGTTTCACAATGTGCTTCTTTAGAAGAAAACAAGATGACAAAAAGGATATCAATATAAAACGGGAACTTTTCTCCGATTTGTCCAGGAATTTTGCATAATATGAAACTTATTCGATATATCGGAAAAACGTCTGGCGAATGTATCGTCATAAGGGGAAGGTTAAAGACACATTTTTATCTTTAGCAAATACGGTAGCGATGGTCAATGGTCGCATCGTCAGCGAATAAGAAGGAACTGAATGGAAAGACATCGTCTGGTCTCCCGGGGTGATTGGACCTTATTGACCGTGGAGAGAAAGTAGCCGTAAACAACCCTCCTAAACATCCCCGCAGGCCTACAGTCATCAGTTTAACCGTTGCTCTAACTACCCTTGCTTGTTTACCAGTCGTGGGATGCCTTTCGCGTGATTCGACGGTCCAACGTGTGGCGGGCCAAGAGATCTACCCCGGAGAATATCTATCGTTACCGACTCCCATTAATTTTACGTCCTTTCCGCAGAAACACCTGGATCCACTTAATTACTTACGCGTTTGCTTACCACGCGTTTCAGTGGCAAGCTTTTTCCCAACCGACCACGAGGGATATGCTTAATAATACAGCTTATTCGTACATAAATGGTAACATTATAATTAGAGATGATAATTGACCGAAAAAGTCAAGTATAAAATATTAACGAGTTATATGAGGTTGACCGAGTTGCTAAAAGTTTGCTAAAAACGAATTATATAAACATAATATTATATTTTATATTATTTTGCAATTAGCTGATTATTATTTAATTAAATAATATAGTTTTTCATGGTTTATTAATCTTTAAAATTAATTATTTTGCTAACTAAAACGCAACTTTTAATTTAAATCATCCATTTAACTTAAAATAAATTTAAATTAGTATACCTATTAAGATTACACAATGGCCACGTTATTATAAATAAACATGGCGATTTCTTATAAATTTTTTAAATAAATAAACATTCCTCAAAATAATTAAAATACTGTTTCACGGAGAAGAATGCGTGGTGAAATTCGTCAGATAAGTCCATTCACGCGTAATATATAGCAGATCTCCTTGATTTAGCGGAATATCCTATGAGCGTCGTAAACATCACCGGATCTATCCAGGAGATCGTCAAAGGATGGCATATTTTGAGGGCAAACAACCCATTACATACCGGCATTAATCATAGGAAACGCACCACGCGAAATACGTGGCATTTCTTTGAAGGGCGGTCGGACCGGCGCGGCGGCACACGGGCTCTTGCCAAATACAGAATCCGTTTGACCGTCAAACGTATAACAGAGCAGAAAGCTTTTATTCTTTCCATCCTTGACTCGTTCCGTACTGTGTGGAGAAGCCTTCCCCAACTCCTTCCCAATCCCCCGCAAAGTCCTACAAAGAGGGAATATTTACAAATATTTCGCAACTAAAAACTTCCCGTTCGTACGCAGCAACGCGCTCTCGACGCTCTCTCGAGTGCCAGCTGACAGTCGATTTCCCAGCTTCCTTCTTTTCCCGCGGTATTCGAAGATGTGCCACCATCTAGACTCACACATCACCAAGAACGCACCACCCCGGAAATTCGACAGAGAACCGTCTTTGTCTGCCAGTCGCGGTTCAACTTTCCATTCGCTTCGTGCAACATATTTCACTGTATCTGTTTCATACATTCTTCAAGCATCAAGAGGAATTTCTTGTAACCCCATCAGACGGCGTTTGAGAACAAAATTATCTGTTATGCAAAATTATTTTACACCGCGTATAAAATTTACCTCAGAATTCAATATGTCTGAACTTTTGTCCAGATAAATCTTTGTAATATCTTTCTTTTGTTAAACTGATTGCATTTATTAATATTCGCAGATTCTTAAATAACATATGTTTATTTTTATTTATTTCTCAATTTATTATCGTTGTATATGGTGATAAATAATTTAAGAATAATTAAAAATGCATAAATAGATAATTTTCAAATGACAGCAGTATGGTATAAAGTTTAGCATTTTAACGGCATTTTGTTTTACTTCTTTAACTACTTTCAGTCGAGCTGATACATATGCAGAGCCGATATCTTCGGTAGTTATTCTTTCCCGGCTTACTAGGGACGGAGATAAGGCAAATGCCGGCAGTAATTTGAACTTGGAGGGTATAGCCGATAACACGACCCCACAGTGTGTTCATTGAGTGTTAATACTGTTTACGCCCTTTGTGACATGTGGGAATAAGTTTCTAGCAGCGGAAGATTTAGATGCCCTTACAAAAATAATAAAAATAAAAGCGTGAATAAATTCTGCGTAATCAAAGATTACACGTTACTAATATATCATATCTTGTAAAAATTAAAAAGCCACAACTAGTTTAGTTCAGTGAAATCAATTTATTTGAGAATTAGCTCGGTTTGAATTTTAATCAAAATGTAAATGATAAATAATCGAGTATTTACCGACACACGTTAATTGTACTTAAGTCGCGCCAACGGATGATTGCGTAGTTCAGGTGGCTATTTCTCAAACTAAATCCGTACCTCGATTAGTATGAGAGATCGAAGGGACGGAGGGATGATAAGTACTCACCCTTGAGGGGTAGTAGGTGTGGCTAACGGTCGAGTAAATGAAGGGTCACATTACGAGTTAATGTTCAGCTGTTACATGTAATTCGCTTAATTGTCCGACCGGAGGGATGCAAAACTATGCGACAGTTGTGCCGCTCTCTCTCTCTCTCTCTCTCTCTCTCTCTCTCGGCGTTTATCCCCGGAAATACCCTTACGCTAGTTTACCGGTACCGACAATTTCAATTACGTGACATAACTTTACATATTGCGCGCATGCTCAAGTGCATGTTCAGAAATATCAGTCTGAAGTAACCCGCTATGTTAGTCCGTTAACTTTGTTAAAACTTTAAATTATTATCTTGTTTAGCTGTCGAGCGATTATCCTGACCGAGATATAATCTTTAAAGGAAGCAAATTCGACAAACATTCTCGTATATGTGATTTCTTTACTCAACTTCGTCCGCGAATTTCATATTTAGTATAAGCTACAATTACAGAATTTGCTAAAAATGGAAATTTATATAAAAACTTTGGTGCATAAAATGAAGAAATAATATTTCAACTCCAATATAAATTAAATTATTTTTTACACAACTAAATTGCACGATTATATAAAATTTATAGTACGTACAAGTTCCATCTTATGAAAGACGATTTATAATGAATATATTATCTTCCGCGCCTTTTACAAGAGGTTGCATATTAAAAATGTTAAATTAGATACGCGAGCGCGTCGATTAAATTCCAAAGCAGGAGGTTAAATGTCAATTGCCATCCCGTATTTATACCTTGAACCCGCAACTCGCGATGTCTCGCGCCTCATAAAAACCGCTTTGTTTCAGAGAAGAGCAGACTTTATTTCGCTTTGCGTAGCCTGCGGCGGCACTGGATACTTATAAATGTTTTGCGCCCTTTAATGGAGGAGGCGGTGGCACATAGCGGCAGCGGCGGCGGCGGCGGCGGCGGCGGCGGCGGCGGTGTTGTGTAATTTTCCGTTGCGATAACAAGCCGAGTACAAACATGTAACATTACCGTCCGCGAATCTTATTACGTGTTAAAATCAACCGGCCGAACAGAGGTGAGTCCGGCTGAGGGTGCGGCGACGGGGTATCGCGGGGGCTGATAAAGGAAGAGAGAGATCTACGCTGCCTCGAATCTTCACAAAGTGATCGCCCCGGGACATTGTATTCCCTCCACCTGGAACAAGCGCGCGCGCGCGCGCGAAGTGTGCCGTACTGATTACGTTCTCGCAGAGCTGGAATTTTCACTTGCGCAATTTACTTGTTTCTCTCAGCTCGTATCAAAGCAAGCTCGGCCATGTAAAACGTTGTAAAGTAACGCACCGCCAAACGGACTACCGCCAGCCAAATGGAAATAAAGCATCGCCAGCGTTCGCTGTTTATCGGAAATAATATGCGGCTTCATTTATAAATCCTCATTTATTGCTCATTAACTACGATACCTTGAAGAGAATTGGCAGAAAAGACAATGCAAATGTACAATTACTTATCAATCCGCTACTTGATAAATTCCGAGAATTATTTAATTAGAGGATCTAAAAAATATATGTACCTACAAGAGGATGTATTATAAAAAAAAATACATAAGATGGTGGTTTAATGCAGCGAAAGAAGTCCGCTGAATTATTCTCAGAATTTATACATTTTTTAAAGAAAAATTTTTTCATATAAACAAAATTTTTTTATTGTCTACTTTTTAGTAGTTAAAACGATGTCACGCAATGACATCAGCAACATTAGACAAGCATGGTCGATACGAATTAGCAAAGGGTCGTCCAAAATCCGGCTATAATCTGTCCCACGGATTGACGCGTAAGAAACGAAGGAGGTAGGATACGAAGGACTGACGGGACAGGAAGCTAAAGAGGGCGGTTAACAGGAGCTTCGAGGCAATAAGCGACTCTACAAGCTTTGGGAGGCGACGAGAGATGACCGCACAGGAAAAGCCGCACTGGTCAGCAGAAACAGCTCGCAAAAACACGGTTGGCCGGCCTCTTCTCTACCCCTCGAAGCGAGCGACCCTTAGGGAGAAAAGCTCCGCCAAACCCTCGCCGTATCCTTCGACCGCTTCTTCGCCGTTTGACTGCTTCTTTCCGCGCGCCGGACAGCGCCACGCGTTTAAGAGACGCACGAATTTGTAGCTTCCGGCATTAAAATGTTCATCGCGACCGAAGGTTCACTCTACGTTTTGCAGAAATAATCGCATTGATAAGACTATACTTAATCACTCGAAATAGTATAGTATGTCCGTTGTTATATTATTTATTAATTATTTGAAAGAAATAACTAGTAATAATTAAATAAATAAGGAAAATATGTGAATCACAAGAGATACTAAATTAAACGCTATATTTCTAAAATTGTAGCCCGCAGATTATTATCTTTGCCCTTAAAGATGCGCTCATGCGTGTGCGTGCGTTTAGCTGTTTTGCCTCTTCTTCAAGGTACGTGACTGCACCCGGGAGCGCCATCCCCTACGCTCCACACCGAGAGAACTAACGGAACCCAGTCCAACCTCCGCCCTCGCCATTGCATACTTTATTGTGCGCATTATTTAAATGAGCGCAACTTCGCCGTAATCTTGCCACCGAGCAACTCCCACTTTTGGTCCCCGCTGCTCGTTGCCATTTCGGTCTTTCCCACCCTCTTCGCAGACTACCCGACTCTAAAGGGAATGCATAACCTTGAATTTCCCGAATCTTTTTCTTTCCGCCTCGATCATCGTGTTATCATCATCAAAAGATTTTCTTCAATGACACATTGATTTATATTTCCTATTTTCGCTCTAGCAATGTGTTATCGCGAGAGAAAAAAAAATACAAATTTGATAGAAACTGCAAATGTAAAAGAGAAGCTGCGCGTGAAAGCGTCTTAAGTACGCCCCATTTCACCGTGATGAACGGTGGTGTTTTCAGGATACGATGCAAAGAAAGAAAAAGAGAGGCAGGGAGAGCAGAGGAGGATAAAAAGTCTTGGGAGATGCAAGATTACTGGTGAAAAAAAGTTTCGCTTCGGCTGGTAGGGATTTCCTTTCGAATCCCCATAGCCTATCGAAACGGGTCATTCGACACAATGTCCATGGCCGGAAAACTCCGGATGACCTTGGGAATCGCGATCGATCGGCGAAGCCTTCGGGATGGAACGCTTAGGCTCACCCTTCTGATCCTTCGTGTGATAGCGGCCGTAGTTTGCGACATGGAAACAAGCTATGCAACACGGTGGAGTCGAATGAGATTTATGCGCGAAGGAAAACCGATAAGTCAAACCTGTACATAAGATCGCCACGTAATGTCTGGCATCCTGCAAATATCAATAATAGGCTTTAAATTATGGATGTTTGCCGTTCATAATTATTTTTTAACTATCCTCGCTAGCAGTGTATTATCAGTTATTGTTGTCCCTGTTTTTCTTCGAAAATAGAAAATCGTAAGAAAAGTTTAAGAAAAACTGTCTTTCTGTCGCGAGATGTAAGAATGTATTATGCACACTATGAAAACCTCATAAATAATTATAAGATTGCAAATTATATATGAAGAGAAGATTAATCGGTTTAGAGAATTATTACAATTCTTATATTTCATTTTTAACCTATTATATTTTATCATTATAACAAATTAATTTTCTTTATTCTTTGATAAAAATTGATGTTGTTTTGATCTAATATTAACTATAAAATGGAAATATTAACGTTAAGAAAAACATATCAAAATTTTCATTATCTCTATATTGTGTGTGTTACATTTTAATTGAATTAAAAGTTATAATTGGTGCAATAATTTAAAATGCTATGTAATATACTGTTTCTGTAGTAATGGTAGTCTTTAAGGCACATCTTTCTTTACACACCACATACCTAAGATTATCAGTAGACCGAGTGCCCGACGCCAGCCTCGCGAAGAGTAAACGGAAAAATGGTGAGGTGGTAGCGAAACAGGGTGGAAGATAAAGTACGGCCCTCTCACCAATAATATGCCGACAAGCTTTATTTTATTTAAGCAGCCCCAGTTTTTCATTACGTTCATTCTCGCGCCTCCCTCTTCATCCTTATAAGACGCGCGCCGTTCTATAGGGTGAGTTGTGCACGCGAAACTCGCGCGGCGCGGCCCCTATTACTCGAATATATTATTTACTATTCTTATTTTTGTCGGACCCGCTCCTTGTCCCCCTTTACCTTGCCGGCACTTCTCAAAGAAAGTCGATTGCCACTCCCTGGAGACCGCGGCTTTGTGCATCGTGAAACGCACTTAATACAATCCCATACTCGACGATAGTCGAGGTATTATCCTGAGAGAAAAAGAGCTCACTACTAATCCACTGACTTAAAGCTTACTTTTAGTCAAATCGCGCGATAGTTCATTCTATGGTTTGCCAGAAAATTTGAAAGAAAGACTGTAGACAAGTTAAGACTAAAAATTATAAATAGATAACTGTTCAGACATTTCTTGTATGATTTAAAATATGCATTAAATATACATTAAATATGCAGTTAATTTAATACTTTTTTTCAAAAAGATTTAATATTAAAACAAAAAAATATGATAGTGTATAAATATAAGATTAATATTTATCGGGAATTTTATAAAAGTAAATATCTTTGTGCTAAATATACATTAAATATGTCTACATCTATATATAAGACTAAAATCATATACAGATTACATTATAGATTCATCGATGTATTTGTTTTTAATGAATTTTGTTATCATCAGCAAATAATAATATACTGATTTCTTACAATTAAAATTCTCAATATTATCCTTCCGTTTACGTTATAAGATAACTTCTCGATTAAACCTCTCGACAAAAATGCATGACAAATAGCGCAGCAAAGAAGATGCCTAATTTACATATCCGCTAATCTCTGCCTCTCATCGTGTCTCCGGTACTAATTCCACGCTAATTCGGCGCTCGACAGGAAAATGCCGGCAAAGAGATTGTCCGAATCCCTTCTTGTTCATCGCTTTTGAGTTATATCACGACACAACATTCGAGATAACGACGCATAATGGCTAAAGCGAGATCCAATTTCGTTGTATTAATTAATGCCTTTTTAAAATTATATTGTATAAAAAGATGTTTTGCATGTATCTATGTATCTATCCATTCCCGTAGAATTACAGAGTTAGATACGAGAGACTAGGAAATTCATTTTCATATTTGTCTGCTATCGTCCAAATAATGTTTTTTATTTAAGAAAGGATGAAATATCTTGACACTTCTCTACTTCCCTCGTGTATCAAAAACTTGTGAAATAACCAAATAAAAGATTCTTAGACACAACAATCGTATAAAATTATCGGAATAACACGTGCCACTGATTGCCGAGCGTAATTAGTAATACTAATGTCACGGCGCGTCGGTTAAACTTGAATCAGTTCGTCATTTCATCCGTTCGTCCTTCTAATGAAGGATGTAACAGCACCGCCCCCATAAACATTTCGGAATCGTGCAGGTGTTGTCCCTGATTTATGACTGGCAATTAGAATCCGGCTGCCTTATTTGCCATCGCCGTGTCTAAGAAGCGCGCCGGCATGTGAACACGACGCATCCTAATCTATGCCTGAGACCCCAATCTTGAATTCTAACGCCAGATGACATGCATACCTAGCGCTTTTATGCGTAAACCTTTATTAACAATAAAGCACGAACGAGCAACTAAATTTTATTTACCGAAATTGAATTTTGTGTGCAACGGATTACTATTTTCGACAGCAGACAATTTCTTTCGATTGATGAGCTATTATTTTTGATTACCGTTAAGTCACGTGTCTTACACATTATTAAATAAAAAGTGTGCAAATTAGGAATTTGCACATTGCTTTTTATTGCGCTCACAAAGCTCTTCTATGAGGAAGCTTGTATTTTATTTAAGGTAGTCGCCTCGTTAGGGCATGTATTAGATAAAGTTTTCGATTTTGGATTTTATATCAAATTATATGATCAGCTTTGCAGTCAATTTTTTCTGTGGCTCCTTACCGACTATTTACTCTAGAAAATCGATCTCGAAAATCACAAATTTTGCATTACTTCATACCAGACGGCCAGAAAAAGAAGGCTCTATCACGGTTTCAATCACATATTTTCGCATTTTTCGATTAGATGAAGTGAGAAAAAACATTGCTTTTTGTACATTAGATTTCGAAGAATCCGATGCAACCATAAAATATATAGTTTACCGGAGATTTCGCTGCTAATTTTTTAGTTTATTTTAGTGAAAATGCGGTTTATCGAGCAGACATTTTTTGGTCGAGGTTAGGTTGGGAAGACTTGGCAACGCCGCTGGCTAATCACTGTAGTTGCAGGTTATGGGGCTCGTCTTTCTTAGCCGAATTGGATAGTGATTGACACCCCTGTCATACGTTTTGAAACCCTTTCTCAGTAATTGACGTAAAATGCGACGTTGCCAAGTATTTTTCTCACTTGTAACCTTTCTCGACGACTCGCATGATCAGCTGATCAAAACGGAGTCAAATGAGAAAAATCACAGAATTTGGAAAAAGTAACATACTTTATCACGTATGAAATTTTACACCATAATTCATAAAATTATTTTTCCCTTAGCAAAAATTGCCTGAAATATATTTCTGAACGTGAAAACCTACAAACAGTCACATGACTAGCACGTAGCGAGTCGACTACCTTAATGCATAATTATTAGTATTTATTAGTTTGGCTTCCTCATAGAGAAGCTTTACGGTGCAATAAAAAGCAATGTGCAAATTTCTAATTTGCACACTTAAAAATGGCGAGAAAGTAATGTGCAAACTCCTAATTTGCACAATTTTTTTTATTTTTATATAATTTTCGCAGAAATTTTACGAGCTCCATCCTGGGTCAAACATTACATTATTCTAAGTCAGATTAGGATATCGCTTTTTAATGTAATTTTTGTTCAAATAATGTTAGATTGTCATAAGAGTTATTTCTCAAAAATGTACAAGTATACTGAGATAGTATAATTATACAATTTTTGATAAGAATTTATCTGTAAAAGCATCTCTTTAAAAAATCAGTAGATATATAAAAATTTTATTTGACTTTAATAATATAGAGATATTTATCAAGCAGTGTCATGGTAAATTTAAATGATAGAGATAACGCGAGAGTATCACTACAGAGAATGTAATGGAGGAACGGTAACAAATTCTAACGGAGTTTCACAGAGCAAGCAGACAGTGTCAGCTATGCGGATAAGGAGAGCTGACTTTATACTTCCGAGAATAACTAATAAGAATACGTTATACGCGGTATTAATAATGTGAGCTGTGTAATGAGTCCATGCCGTAAGCGGATTATAGAATCCAGGGGGGTGAAGTCGACGTCGGAAGGAGACAAATGAAGAGAGATGGCTTGCGGAGACTGGAAATGCAATATTCTCTCCTGCAAACCCCCGTCACCGTGGGGCACGCAAAATAAATAGATATACATCGTTGCGGTTCCTTCGACGATTCAATAACTTTGTCACCGTGGTGTAATACCGGGCTGTGTAACGTCGCGTTTTCGCAATTACAGCACGGGAGTTAATTTATAACCGATATTAGCACTACATTGCATTCATCGCTTCTCGGAAGATAAAAGATATTTTACCATTTACAGAACTTTAACTTCAAAATATGAAATATGAATTTATGTTTGAGTAGATATATTAGAGCACAATATATGTTATCACTCGCCTCGAGTGATTATCTCTCTCTCGTGGCCCTTCGTCATCAGAATTTAGTGCTAAATTGAATCTCGTGATCCTTTTGATTTCAAGACATTATATAGTTTCAAACAAAGGTAGACATCTCAAAGGACGTCTCCGACATATCGATGCCACTGGCGCGTTGGGAAAACGCTCACGGGAAAAGAAACGAAGCCCGATTCTCATCATCGGAAAATAAGAGAACGTCCGCGACGCGGCGGAAAGAGGTGCGGGGAAATCGCGAACGGCGCAGTCTGCTTCGGGTATTCTATCGGAGGTCAGGACTTCCAGGAGCGTATAATTAATTTCCCGTGTCACTCGGGCGGCCCCTGCCAACCCCTTCCGATCCGCCCCACGCAAATCCCCCGGACCACGACGACAATATTGCTGGCCATTTCGTTCGACAGTGCCCGGAGAACCTCCGTCGCTTCTCCGCCGCCCGGATCCGCACGGAGAAAGGGGTGACTTTGCGAACAAGCAACCGGAACCAATCCCGCCCTCCCCGCCCTTCCCTCATTCCCGCCGCGGCGCGGCGCCGCGTTTCTCCTCTTCGAGGCACATACCGACCCGTCAATATCAGCCCCTGTAATTAAACATAACAGATCAACATTCGGCATTAGGTATATATATACGTGTGTAATGGAGGTTTCTCTGATATCCGTACGGACGACCCCGCGGAGGAACGCGGAAGGGCGCGCGCGTACGTGTGTGTGTGTAGGTGTGTGTATAGGTATCAGAACGATCTCCTGACCCCCGGTTACTCGAATCGGTTAATTGGATAAATGTCCGATGAACGCCCGGGTCGTCCTTCGATGTCTCCCATCTCCCTCTTCCATCTCTTTCTCCACCTTTCTTCCTTTCCGCTATTCCCTCATCCTTCGAGCCCGCGACGAACTCGCTCGCTCCCTTCCTCCCTTCCTCCCTTTCTCCCTCCCTTCCCACCCTTTCTCTCGCACCCTTTTCCTCATTTCCGCTCGCGTCCTTATTCTGGACTCATTGGGAAAACAATCGTTTATTCTGTAAAGATGAATTTATCAGACAAGCTGTAGCTTCTTCAATTATGGACTCTACAGCGACGCCGACAGGAGGAATTGCAAGATGTTGCGCTCTGAGTAATTTATGGGATGTAGATCTGAAGATTATTACAGATGCTTATTTTGATTTACACATTCTCTTGAGAGATAAAGTCAGACACATGTTTGCAATTTGTATTAGCTAATTATAAGTGAAAGAATATATACCATTATTTCAAATTTACTACGTCCTTAATAGTGATTAAATTAACATTTCCTTCACTAATACTGCTTTCAAACTTTCATATTTTATCGTTTAATTATACATAAGATATCTATCTTTACTATTAAACTGTCACACACGCTAAAAAATTAAAACTTGAAAGCAGTATTAATAAAGATATTGTCAATTCCGTATCTAATATTTAAGCACTTTAACTAGTAAATTTGATACGATAATATCCTTCGAATTAAAGAAAAATTAAATAACGATTTAACGAAATACACCTTTAAGACTCGCCAGCAATATATCAACTAACATCAACTAATAAGCCATATATTAATTAACATTTATGTATATGTATATTTTTTGAACTAACAATAAGTGAATAATGTCAAAGATTCTGTAAAATATATGTGAGAAACTATTCGTAGTTAAAATTCGGGTTATTTTCACTGACACTGTAATTAATCAAAAGATTCACTTCTGTGTTTCGACGATCCGCGCGCGATCCGTCGCATTTGTCTGTTGAGAGACCTTTCGTGCGACCTAGAAAATAGCGACTCGGAATTTTGACACTAAGTCTTGCTAATGACTGGGTATTAATGTAAACAGATGTGCAATTTTTTATCGCGGAGAATCCCGGCGCCATTTGTTTTCCCCGCAACGTCTCGTCTCTCGATTCACCCCTAAATCTCTTGCCGTCGTCGTTGGTTTCTTACGGTGCCTCATAAACAATGCGGTGTTAATGCCTTTCATCAAGAGGGAGATGAGGGAAGGCTTATGAGAAGGGGAGATGCGATTTACTGATTTTGAAAACAATGCTTTAAACACTAGTTTTATTTTAATGTAAAACTTAATAATAATTTCAATTATCAAGGTAAGATTATATTCCTATATATAATCCTAGTCTTGTTATTTTATAAATATTATTACAACAAAAACCTTCGTCAGAGAATATTTCAAAAAAATTCGATATCAACAGTTTACAACGTAAAATAAATTTGCGAGCAAACAAATTCCACTAGAAGAAACTCGCATAAAGATTGTCGGCCACGTGATATGAGTTTTTACTCTCTTGTTGGCTGCGAGGCCGAGACAAAATGACAAAGGGATGGAAAGCTAGACGGGTGTGTGTGAACTGCTCCGCAAGATGTTGCGGTCCATTACAGCCTGCTGGGCTCGGAAAAAAGAAGCACAACCACCCATGACTTATCGGTAAAACATCATCGGCACTATGCCGGAATACTAAACAATACAGCTCGATAGAATACAAATCTTTTCAGAAATAAAAACACATTTTTAAATTATTAATATATCATTATTTAGGCATTAGAGAAAGAAAGAAAGAATTTATATACTGCAGTGATATTATACATTATTATATTTTCTTAAAGTAGTCCAGAAATTTAGTTTATAATTAGATTCAGATTATGAAAAGTAAAGTCAATAACGTTAATATTCTCTCATCGTAATATCACTATATCTTGATATTGTTTTACATTGCAAATACTAATGCGAAATAACGAATGTGTCTATATCGTGAGCGGCTGGTATTAGAGCTGATTCAGACCCAGGAAACATCCACTCCAGGAGTATATCCGGGGTCCATTACCGAGATCTTGAAAAGCAACCGCCCGAAACCAACCGAGATTTGTGTTTCTGCTTTTATATCGCACCCTAACTCCAGCTCGAACGTGCCGTATATGAAATTATAATCCCCAAAAGACTAAATTAATAGTGATATTCCAACTTCTATGATTATATTTAACACTGGACCATGGAACAGTTCCATTACAAATTAATAATTTCCTATCTTAGGACTATTATGTATCTTGATTATGTATACTAATGACTGAAAAATGTCACCAGTGTATCTTTAAAATTCTGCGATAAAGATCTTTAGATCTTGTTATACATGTTACAAAATTTATAATTCAACGTAATGACTTCAAAAAATTGTTTCAAAAAAATTATTTGTTAAGTACGAATATCTGATACCAAAGACGGCAAGGGTGACAACAGACATTTATTTCATTGTCCATAAATTCGGAATAATGAAATTCCATTGTGGACAAATGTGGATTACATATATCTCCGATTATGGATCCGCAGAGAGGCGGCGTAATCGAAAAACGGGTGTAAATCATTTCGCGAATCTGCGCAACGCCGTACGCACACGATCGTCCATAAATATACCGGTGGCCGAATAAAAATCCGTACAACAGCACAGCAGAAAACGGCGTCGGCTTCAGAGAGAGAGAGAGAGTATCGGTACGACACCCTCCCCCCTCGGCATGAGCTATCCATGTCGAGTTTATCGGTCGTTCTATGCAAGAGATTTGAAAAAAAAAAAACGATTTATTCGGAAATATGTCGGCTTTATATATCGTTATGGAGCATACAAGCGGGAAACGACGTCGTGCCCTCTCCACCACCCTTTCTCCCCTTGCGAGAACCCCGTACTTTACTGTTCGTCCCGCTCGTCCCACTCGGTTCGCATACATTGGGAATATTTATTTTTATTACAGCCACCTCTCGCGCTCCTGAGTCAACAGATTTCTTGTCACCGCACACTGGTACGAATCGATTCTGACGCGTTCGCGGCTCCGACGCTTCCGGAAATTAATAAATGAAAAATTTGAGTTATCTCCTTTCATTCTTCTCTGACCCCGCGATTTCCCTAGCCCTACGTCTAATATATATTCTTACAAACTTTGAATAAAACGAATTCAACATTTCAGGACTCGTGCATTTCTATAAGTTTAATGAAATATTTGTTAGTATCAATTATTTGTAATTATAAATATAAATAACTATATACAATCATTTGTCATAAAAAATTAGAGTAATGAAAATAATGGACAAAATACACATATATTTTGTTGCACAAGATTAATTTTATCAATAGCAGGAATGAAGAAAAAATGTGTATTTCAAATATACTTCTCCTTTATAAATTTAATATAATATAAGTATATTATATTTCAAAATATTAAGGAGAAGAGAATATTTACAAATCTAAAAAGTTTAGATAAAAATAATTAAGAAAGCTACAACATTTATAGAGTAAAGTAAAGCAAGTAATACTTTAATCTGCTTGAAGTAGTTAAAAATAAAAACCAGATCGGTAATTCTGAGTAAGTTTTTGCGTCCAAATAACAATTCAATAAGCAATTTTATCGTTCTCTAAAGCGCTCGTTTAAGTTCTCGCGTGTTCGCATTATATCGCTTTAATATTTTCGAGAAGGCATCCCTTACGAAGTTGGCGGCCACTAGCGAGTCCAGTAAATCTTGCCCCCCTCCCTCCCTTCCTACCGAGAAACCGTGCCACCCCCGACCGCCTAGCCATTCTTATTCCCTCGTTACTCGCAGCTTCGCTCGAGGCGGCTCTCTCCTTATTATATCGTCTTTCCACGCCATAAAATCGGAAAAGAATTTCGCCCCCCAAGACAATAGAAACTAATAAATTTGATTACTGATTACACCCGCGAATTTTCGAGAGAGAAGGTGCGGCCCTTAATGCACGCCAAATCCACTCTACCGTCTCTACAAACCTCCCCGGTGCTTTAAACTTTACTTTCTCATTAAAATTTTTTTCTATACGATATAGCGCGTATTTTACGGTTAGCAGGTCTGATGTGATAATATGCGATTATTAGTACATCCGTTGAAAAAGAATTAAGCTTTGTGATATAAAGATATTATAAATATCATTAAACTCGCTTCTTAATATAGCGACAAATGGAATATTAGACGATAAAATAATAATATTTAATTATAAAATAACACAATTTATTAGTTTTTGCAAAGCTTTTTCGCAATTACAGCAAATCTGATCTTTAAAATAAATTTCTTTCGAAATAAATTAGGACCTAAATTGAATTACGTGATATAATTTTAATAAGATACGATTAGAGAATCAAATCTTTATATCTTTTATATCTAGAGCATACCTATAATATTATTGTAGAAGAAGTACCGCGCAGCTACGTCAGACATTCCGTGTTATCGCTCCAACAGTAACGTCTTACGTTAGCTTATATATTTACCTACCTCAGGGGAGGTAGGTAGGTATTTTCCGGCAATACTGGAAAACGAAAGCGGGTAGTAACGCTATCGTCGAAGTTAGATAACGGTCGAGGAGAAATCGTAACGGGAGGAGACTGGGATGGGTTTTTGGGGTGTGCACAGTTTAAACTTTCCGCGACCCTAAATCTCCGGGACCCGGCTTATGCTTCGTAATATCATAATATCGTAATATCGCGAGAGCGGTTTGGTATAATTAAAGTGGAAGTGTCTTTAAAATAGCCGCAGGTGATTGCGGTAAGAAGCCACCCCACAATCTTTCCGCCGCTTTTGCGCTCCTCCCACTTTACAAGCGCCAACAATAACCGACGTAGAAACTGCCTAATGTGTACAAAACGTATATCTTTCCCTGCGAATACGTAATGAAGAATCAGGTTGAACTTGATAAATTCAACCCCTAATTATTATTAAACAAAATACAATTAAATTAGGCATTTTAAGCCAAATAAAACAACCAACTTTTTTTAGATGTTAGACACTACATCTATATTTACTTAAACATTAAGTACTATATCTATTATTAAATATTAATTTTCATATTTTCTCGTATGCGAAATATAAGTCCAAGTTTTTTAATAAAAATATATAGTAAACAAGTCTTGTGTTTACGTTTTTTTCATGTAGTGCACTATATGTGATACATGAACGAAAGAAATTATTTCTAGAATTTATAGCATTTTGTAAATATGCCAACAGCCCTTCTTTCAACAACACATATAGAATATTTAAAAAATTTCCATTAATTTTTATATTAATTATTCTTGGAAACAACGTTTTAACAGTTTTAAATTATACAGACATTCATTTACGTCAGACAATAACTTTACACAAAATATAGTTTAAAAATTTATTAAAATAAGAGATTAATAAAATTCTATTCAATTTATAAATTTAATTTCAATTGGCTATATATTTCTATTTTATTTTCTAGTCGTATATAATATACCGTATCGCTGTAGTATTACATGCACAAATAAAATCTCTCTGGAGCGAAGAATATGCTGCTTGTCAGCTACAGATGCTTAATCTGATATATTTCAACCCCTACACTCTGCTTTTTCTGATTTTCTGTTGGTAGGCAACAAACAAGATTTAAACATACCGTCACCGGTTTTTATAACCTTTCCATCCACTCGTCCAACATGCCAGTAAAAATGCTCAATATCAGAGAGTGTCCGTAATACATCATGACATAATAATCTTGCTAGTACATTTAATTAACTTTTCGACCAAATGAAGAAATTTTTTAGCGGAAAAATTGTGTTTTACATGATATATATCTTCTAAAATAATTTTTAATTTGTAAAATACAGTTAATATTTTATTTAAAAAAAAAAAACAAAGGAGAAATGTATTTCTGAAATTGTTCGTCCTGCTCAATAATAGCATTGTAATAGTAATTATATATAACACGCACTTCTTATTAAAATAATTTTGAATTATATAAAATATTTCCAAGTTCTAATAATTAACTCTCCAATAATTAAATTATTGGATATAATTATTTAAAAATATTATACTGTCATAATAAAATATGTATCACTTTAATATTGCACATTAGAATAAACGATAGACAGTTATCTAATGCGGTACCTTTCTACCTTCAGGTCATGATATTTTTAATCCTCGGGAAATCTTTATAGGATAGCTTTTATCAATCCTAAATGATAATCAGAAATATATAATTTTAATTTTATAATTACCTACAATTAATTTTATAATTACCGAAGAAATTTGCTTCTTGTTTCGATTTAAATTAAACTTGTCAATTTTATCTTTATGATCTTTCGGAAGATATAGGTCGGGAGATAAATCAAAATTTATATAATTACTTACAATTAATTAATTAATTAATTTTTATTTTATTATATTTACTGATGGCAACGGAAAATTTACGCTGCGTAAGTCCGCGCGATAGAAACCTCGCTTACCAGCTATCGTATGAATCGAAAAACGTACTATCGACGTTCAAAAAGTAGAATAATACTGTGTACGTATCAACAAATCACAAGGACAATCAAATTGGTGTCCTTCTTTATGCAATGTTAATAATTACAACAAATAATTGAGAATTCTTAACTTTGAGATAAAACTATTGGCTAAATTTTCCAGCAAATTTGAATCATTATCAACACAAATAGCCTATTGTATTACCGACAATATATTGGAAAACACATGAAATATTGACGCTTATAATATTCTTTTGCCAACGCAGTTTTTTATAATAAAAATTTTATCAGAGAAAAATAAAATAATGTTAGTAAAAACTAATTTGTTTTAATTTCCAAAAATTAATTGCCCGTGATTTTTCAAATGTAAGACAAATGCTAGGGGAGACCGGGGCTATTCGTGACACTGTTGAAATTTTGTCGCGGGCCTAACTTTTTAAAATGCTTGCTGCTAGAAACCTGTAATATCGATCATAGATGTCTCTTAGTGTCCTCTATGGTACCAACCACGGTCGGATACACAGGTCGCGAAACTCCCGTGGTGGGGGTGGGGGGTATGCCTCTTAATGTAATGATCTGCGCTTCACAGATCGTCCGCTAGCCGCGGAGCGCTGCGATCGTATAGTAAAAGTGAAAACAATAGGTATACCTACATATATATGTATATATATAGCTTCAAATTACTTGCTTATAAAGTTTTGTTTCTTACAAAGTTTTAAATGACAAGAAGACGTTTTATTATTTACACAAATGTATAAATAATGTAAAAATTACGGAAATTATTTGTATAATTTAAATTTTATTTAATAACACCAAGCATTAATAACACTAAAAGCATTAATTATTCTTGAAGGATTGAAAGTTTCGTAATGGTTGAAAAAAATGTAATTATACTTAAAACATTATGCATGCAATATGAAAAAATTACGTAGATAATATTTCCTAGTATTTTTTGAAGGATTTGAAATAACAATAGGGTAGACCGGGGCACGTTGTCACACATTTTTTTCAATATTTTTTGTATTTTTTACATTCAATATTTGAGAGTACTGCGATATGCCAAAATTTCGAGTGAACCCTCAGCTTCAATTGGACAGTATCGAATTTTGTGTGATTGTTACTCTACAGTTGTTACATAACAATAAATAACGACAGGTCGCTTGTGACAACGTGCCCCGTGACCGGGGCACGTTGTCACATCAAATGTAATTGCATGCAAAATGTTATCCAAACTGTATTCAACGTAAATATCAATATATTATAGTGCGCTGCAATGTAAAAAAGTAAAATCCTTCACAGAAACATTTATTTTATTTCAAAAAAGTACAAAAAGAACGAAGTTTTCGTCTTAATCTAAATACAAGAATTCCACTCGAATGCGCAACTTATTGATCGTTAACAGCAAGACGAATTACTTCTAGATCGACTACTGCGGCTCTCGCAGTTTTCCGTTTGTAGGAGCGCACCATATCCCAATTGCACCTATGACATTAAAATTGACATTATGAAATTAAAATTGACACGTTTGAGATATTCATAAGGTTAGGTATTGCACGCGGTAGGTAAAAGTACATACTTTAAGATAATATAAAGGTCTATTCTGAAAAAACATAAGCTTCATGTCCAGTACGTTGAATATTAGACAATAAAATTTTACTTACGGTCGCAAAAAACTTTCAAGTTGATTTTACGTCAACACGGCTGGAGCAATCTCAACACTGTAAACACACCAAAGATGGGCATACACTAACACGTTTTGGGAATGACGGGTGCTGCTCTCTGGTTATTAGTTTTTTAAATAAAGCCGATGTGACAACGTGTCCCGTGTGACAACGTGCCCCGGTCTACCCTATATCTGTATGAAATATTATAAATATATTCATATATGTATATATTAGGTACATTTACATTTATATATAATATACACATTATTGTTGAAAGTGAACGTGTTAATCCTTATGAAAAAAAACTATTGAAAAATCAAACTAGCACAGTAAACAACTGTGCCGCAAACACGTAGAACTACGTCTACTGCACAGTATGGGCACAGCAACAACTGTGCCGCAATCAACACGTAGCACTACGTCAACTGTCAATGATGATGATTGACGTGATCAAGGAAGGCCAAGGCCCACACCGGGATGTAGCGCCGAGTTCATCATCAGTGACAGTTAACGTAGTTCTACGTGTTTGCGGCACAGTTGTTACTGTGCCTGTTTGATTTATATTTTTGTTTATTTTTTAAGCAACAACGTAGAACTACGTCAACTGTCACTGATGATGAACTCGGCGCTACATCCCGGTGTGGGCCTTGGCCTTCCTTGATCACGTCAATCATCATCATTGACAGTTGACGTAGTGCTACGTGTTGATTGCGGCACAGTTGTTGCTGTGCCCATACTGTGCAGTAGACGTAGTTCTACGTGTTTGCGGCACAGTTGTTTACTGTGCTAGTTTGATTTTTTCAAACATAAATTTATTTTAAAGAAATAAAACAATAAATGTTTTTCTATATTTACTTTTATGTCAGAAAACATAAGTGTGTGTGTGTATGTGTGTGTGTGTGTGTGTGTGTGTGTATTTGTGTGTGTGTGTTTTTGTTTGTGTGCACGCGCGGGCGAGTGTATATAGGGGTGTGCGTGCGTACATGCATATTTATGCAAAATTAAATATTTTTCTTTAAAACCATGCTTAATATTTTGTCAATCCTCTTTATTATTCTTATCGCTGAACTCTAAATTTTAATTTGTGTGTGTGTGTGTGTGTGTGTGTGTGTGTGTGTGCGCGCGTGCGCGCGTATATGCTACTATATCTAAACGGTAAAAATAAAGAGTTCGGACTCGTTTTATCATAAATAGGAACTTCTTACGCTTTAAAATGAGATGTCAACATTTATTTTTATCAACGTCGCCTAAACTTCTTAAAGCGTATTTGTGTTTGTGAATTAGTGTGTGTGTGTGTGTTTTTGTTTGTGTGCACGCACACAACCATGCTTAATATTTTGTAAATCCTCTTTATTATTGTTATCGCTGAATTCTATATTTTGATTTGAGAGTATGTGTGTGTGTGTGTGTGTGTGTGTGTGTGTGTGTGTGTGTGTGTGTGTGTGTTTGTGTGTTTGTGCGTGTATGTAAGGGTGTACGTACGTGAATACATGTGTGCGCAAAATTAAATATTTTATCTTAAAAACCATGCTTATTATATGTATAAATTAATTTAAGAATATTTTATGTATAAAATAGCCGAGAAGGTAATAAAGCTATCTCTCTCTCTCTCTCTCTCTCTCTCTCTCTCTCTCTCTCTCTCTTTCTCTCTCTCTCGGGAGTTCTTAAGCTTTAAATTGAGATGTCAATGATTACTCTACGATTATTAGTTTCGAAGATATAAACGTTCAAAGTGTGACATGTTTTCGTTGCATCTACAAGAAATTTAACTAAACTTTCTAACGCTACTGTATCTAAACGGTAAAAAATAGAGAGTTCGGACTTGTTTTATCATAAATGGGACTTCTTAAGCTTTAAAATGAGATGTCAATGATTACTCTACAATTATTAGTTTCGAAGATATAAACGTTCAAAGTGTGACATGTTTTCGTTGCATAGTCGCGTTCAATTGTTTCATCCGTGGGTACCCTCCCTACCGCGGAGAAAGACGTAGTTCTACGTCAAAACTATTGAGAGCGAATTACCTATTGGATAACTATTAGATTTGAATAGTACGTACTATTCAAATTTAATAGTTAACTATTGAAAGTCTAATAGTTAATTCGCTGTCAATAGTTTTTTTTTTCGTAAGGGAATATTAAACATTGTTAAGTTTCGACATTTTTCTTTGAATGATACATTTTTTTTACTTTTTGATTTTCCTGGTAAGTGAATTGGCGCATTCTTAGTCAAATATAATAAAAAATTGCATAAGACAAGATGTCTGAACCGTGATCTTTACAGGAAAATGTAAATTCATAATTATCCAATACTTCATCTACCGTTAAATTAAAGACATTTGAATTAGTCGCGTGTTTAGAAAAACATTCTTCAACATATTTGATTAAATAAAAAAAATGTAAATTTGCATGAATTAAGTCTGCTCTTGTTTTCATGTTAACCAATTGCGAAACTGAAGTATTAATGTCGGACCTTGTTAGAGCTTCTTGACAAAATTTACAAGTTCTGTAAATTTCATTCTTTAATACTTGCTTACATAGATAGCCTGTAAAAGCAGTATATAATCACGTAATTTATAAATATTTATTTAAAATTCGAAGCTATGATTTTAAAATATGTCTATACATGTTTTCCTTCTCTTATATAATGTCTGTTCGTATATACAGGAAAAATAATAAAAAGAAGAATCTAAAAATAATTAAAAAGATCATATTCGCATTGTATTTTAAAAAAAGAAGAGAAGTTTGAGGAAACGAAAAAAATTTGCCCATATATAATCATATATAAATGTAACTGTTGTTATATACGATTACATATAGGAAAATTTTCCTTATTTCCTCAAACTTAACTTTTTATCTATATATATAAGTACCGTCTTCTGTCTGTCTGTCTGTCTGTCTGACCGCGAACTACTCATTCGTTAGTGGACCGAATTTTTACCAAAAGTATATGAAATAGGGGTAGAATTTCCCGGGGAGTGCC
Source organism: Temnothorax nylanderi (assembly GCF_030848795.1). Taxonomy (NCBI): domain Eukaryota; kingdom Metazoa; phylum Arthropoda; class Insecta; order Hymenoptera; family Formicidae; genus Temnothorax; species Temnothorax nylanderi. Next base: position 21,762 of record NW_027249545.1, on the reverse strand, counting down.
ATAAAGTGTATAGTTTTTTGTTACCGATTTTCTGGAAACCGGTTTTTCTAATTCTTCGAGAAATAATTGACCGAATCTCAAAGAATTGTATATGAAGTAGGGGTAGATTGCCACTGGAAACCAGTTCGGATCTATATATATAAGTACCGTCTTCTGTCTGTCTGTCTGTCTGACCGCGAACTACTCATTTATTAGTGGTTGCTCTAACTTTTGCAAATTTTGAAATATTGGGCTATTTCTAATTTTATTATATTCTTCAGTCTTTTCTACCCCTATTTCATATATAATTCTTTAAGATTTGGTCCGGGGAGCGCCATGATGTGTACAGTTTTTGGTTACCGATTTTCTGGAAACCGGTTTTTCTAATTTTTCCAATTTTTCGGGAAATAATTGATTGAATCTCAAAGAATTATATATGAAGTAGGGGTAGAATTTCCCGGGGAGTGCTATAAAGAGTATAATTATTCGTTACCGATCTTTTTGGAAATCGGTTCCGAATGACCGAATCTCAAAGAATTGTACATGAAGTAGGGGTAGAATTTCCCGGGGAGTGCTATAAAGTATATAATTTTTCGTTACCGATCTTTTTGGATTTTTCCGGAAATAATTGACCAAATCTCAAAGAATTGTATATAAAGTAGAGGTAGAATTTTCCGGGGAGTGCGGGGAGAGGGAAAAAGAAGAAGCAAATACTTTTCATCGCCGCGAATAAAAGCGTCCACCCGTTGAGTGATTCGGGGATGGTATAATTTAGGCAATACGGGGACTGCCATAAAGTGTATAATTTTTCGTTACCGATTTTTTGGAAACCGGTTCCGAAATTTTTTCAATTTTTCAATAATTGACCGAATCTTAAAGAATCATATATGAAATAGGGGTAGAAAGAACTAAAGAATGTAATAGAATTAGAAAAATTGCTAATAGTAAAAAGGTTTCCGATTTCTGTAAAAAAAAATGTACGTAATTGCTCCAATTTCCGCAAACTTTGAGATATCAAGCTGAATTTTTTTTATGGATAATTTTTATGGATAATTTTTTGTTACCGATTTTTTGGAAACTGGTTTGGAAATTATTCAAATTTCGAGAAATAATAAGTATTAATTGAAGATTTTCTTGAAAACAGCGCCAAAAGTCTTTTAATTTTTGAAGGATAAGTTTTATTTTTTTATTAATGGATAACTTTTTATTAATGGATCAATTTTCTTGAAACCAGTACCAAAATTTTTCTAATTTTTTGTTGATGATCTTGATGAAACTGGTACCAAGAGATTACTAATTTTATGGGAATGGCTACTATGGGGTTGAAAATTGGAGGTTTCATGGGGTTCTATTGGTGCTTCTAATTAATGGGTGAGTTTGGGGAGAGGGAAATAGATTTTGAGCCCGCGCGAAGCGCGGGCAAAAAATCTAGTAAAAAATAAAATGCGAAAATAATCTTTTTAATTATTTTTAGATTCTTTTTTTTATTTTTCCTGTATATACAAACAGAGATTGTACAAGAGAAAGAAAACATGTAAATAGAAATAATACTTTATTACCCCAAGGGGTCTGAAAGGGCGTTTTGTAGAGACGTACCCAACCCTGTACAAATAACAATCTTAGTAACACACAATATTTCATATCATAATCTCATTCATTAGTCTTCTTGTGGTCCTCGTCGTTGTCCGTATCCGTGAGCATCTTCTCCTCCATTTTCTTCGCGGTCTCGTCGTCCATCCTCTTTCATTTCTCTTGCCCTCGTCGTTCCTCTTCTTTTCTTCTTCCTGTCGCAACTCTTCCTCCCCTCCTTCCGCCTCTCCACCTCCTCCGGCTTGCCACTGTCCTTTCTCTTTACTCTGCCTTCGCTTTTCCTTCTTTTCTATCTTCATCGTCCTCGTCTGAATCCATCAGAAGGCTCTCCTCCATCTTACTTGCTATCTCTTCGTCCGCTGTCCTGTATAACCTTCCGCCTTCCTCCTTCCTCCTTTCCTTACTCCTTTCTTTCTCCTCTCTTTCTCTTACTCTCCTCTCTACTGACTTGTCCTCGTCCATTTTAATCCTTAATTTGTTCCCTTCCCTTCTTTTCGCCTCTAGCACCCTCCATTTATCCTCCTCTCTTCCCATCCTCACTAGGACCGTCACCCAATCTCCTCTTTGTCCTATCACGCTCACTTCCCTCACCTCTACCTTTATTTTCAGGCCTTCTGCGAACAGCTTTCTCACTTTCTCCCAGTTCGATCCCTTTCTGGTCCACTTATTTTTCTCTATTCTTATTATCACATTCTTCTTTCTTCTTTCTTCATCATTTCTCTCATTATCAGTCCACCAATTCTCTCCCTCCTGCCTGTCTCTACTCTTTTCGCTATCCTCTCTCTTCCTTTTCCCTGCGCCTTGTTCTAGTCTATGTACCTTTCTCTTCAAGCTCTCTATCTCCTCTCTCTGCTTCTTTATCTCCTCTCTCTGCTTCTTTATCTCCTCGTCTCGTCTCCTTGTATCTTCCTTCGACTCTTTCACTAACTCCTTTATCTGCTCTCTTATCAATTTCTCCATCGTCTCCTTTTCTACTTTCCCTCTAAACTCCATTTTTTCCTCTTGCCACTTTCTCTCCTTCTCCCTTGTCTTTATCTGTAACAGAAGATCATATTTACCATCTACCGAATAGTCTCCTTTTCCTCTCTCCTCCCTCCATTCTGCCTCTCATCTCCTCTATCGCTTTCATCCATTCCTCTCCCTCTCCTTCCTCTCCCAGTAGCCTCCCTACCACCTCTTGCCAGACCTCTCCCTCCCAATTCTCCCATCTTGAGCATTCCTCCCAAATATGTTCCCATGTTTCCTCCTCCCTCCCACACATCCTACACATTTTGTCCTCCTCTTTTCCCCAGTATAGTCCATAGTCCTTCCCTGACTTCGTTACCGAGTCTAAATCTAGCAACCCTACTCCACCTTGCTTCCTCCCAACCCTTCTTTAGATAATTCGGTATCCCGTCCTTCCGTATACTCTTATACCACCTATTGTATTTCGATTCTATGATCTTTTCCATCCTTTCTTGTTTTTGCCTTCTTTTCTCTCTATTCTCCAAAGCCTCCTCTTCTAACTCCTCCTCCCCTTCCACTTCTACCCCGATCTCTTCCAGATATTCCTCTCTCTCCCGCTCCCATCTTCCTATTATCCTTCCCCTCTTCCATCTCTCTTTCATTTCTTCCAAACACTTTCTCGCTATTTCTCCTCCTTTACCTTCTTTCAGTTTTCTTTCAAACTTCCAAGCTCTCTTACTTGCTCTAGCTCTCATCTTTTCCCTGAGAAAGAAAACATGTATGGACCTATTTTATTTATAATTATCTATATATATAAAATAGAATGTATGTATGTATGTATGTATGTATGTATGTTCTTTATACACTCTTAAACTATTCGACCGAATCTTTACCAAAAGTATATAAAATAGGGGTAGAATTTTCCGGGGAGTGTTATAGAGTGTATAGTTTTTCGCTACCGATCTTTTTGGGAACCGGTATCCGAAATTTTTCCAATTTTTCGGGAAATAATTGACCGAATCTTAAAGAATTGTATATAAAACAGGGGTAGAATTTCCCGGGGAGTGCCTTAAAGTGTATAATTTTTTATTACCGATTTTTTGGGAAACCGGTATCAGAAATTTTTTCAATTTTTCGGGAAATAATTGACTGAATCTTAAAGAATTGTATATAAAACAGGGGTAGAATTTCCCGGGGAGTGCTATAAACTGTATAGTTTTTCGTTACCGATCTTTTTGGAAATTGGTTACGAAATTTTTCAAATTTTTTAGGAAATAATTGAGTGAATCTCAAAGAATTGTATACGACAGAATTGAACTTTAGTCGATAAAAAAGTGATATTTTTCAATTTATAGCATTTTTGTGGATTGGTGTGTATGTATGTTTACTTAACTACTCATTCGTTAGTGGACCAAATTTTATCAGCCATTGCCTGATAAAGGAATTTTTTTCGATTAAGGATATTGAAACACAAATGAAGTCGTTTGAAGAAAAACGACTCCCGGGCAAAGCCCGGGTAACCAGCTAGTATATATATATTTATGTATGTTTTTGTATGAAAAATTCTTTTACCGAGAAGTTGTATGTAATGCTACATCTCAATATACAAATAAACGTACACAGTTGGAAAATTTGTGTTTAGTTATAGCGATTTGAAAATTGGAATTCCTAAAAACTGCTTTCTCTAGATGGTTGTGCTGCGAAAACTAACGACTTGCGGACATTTTGTCATTAGGGAAAGTTATTGTACTCACCGAGCACAACCCGGCACAATTCTAAAAAATTTTAAATTGTAAAATTTTTTTCTCACCCCCATTTCTCCCCCTCCCTTAGCCCATTATTTTCAACCCCTGCAACTTTCTATGCATTTTTGGCCATTTCTTTGTTGTACTCATCTAGCGAAACTCAGCACAGTTTACAGAAGTTTGATAAATGCGTTTTAAAAGTAATTATTTGTTATTTTGTTTAGAAATTTAATATTTTTTATCTGCCCAACGAAAAGAGATATCGAGTTTATTCCAACGGCACAACGTGGCACAAATTATTATCTATCAACCAAAAAAAAGTAAAACGTGTGCAAGTAGAAACTTGCACATTGCTTCCTCATAGTTTTAAAGTGTGCAAGTGGAAACTTGTCTTCGCTCACAAAGCTCCTCTATGAGGAAGCTTGTATTTTATTCAATGTATAATTATTAGTATTTATTTGTTTTGGCTTCCTCATAGAGAAAGCTTTGTGAGCAAACTTGACTGTTTTTTTTAACAAAAATTTTAAAGAATTATTGATTAATTAACCAAATTTTTTTAAAAATGTCCAGAATAAAAAACAATATACTTTTTATAAATTTAAATTTATAATTGAAATAAAAATTTAAAAAATATGAAAAAATTTTTCTTCTTTTCTTTATCGTTATTTCTCGTTATTTCCCGCTGCTTATTTCTCCGCTGCTTTTTTCTCAGTAGCTTATTTCTCTGCTGCTTAATATCAACTTTCTTTTAATAATAATCTATATAATACTTGTTCTTTTTTAAGAAAATTTGTACTTTTTGTAGAAATGTTTCCCAGGTAGCAAACACAAGTCATTTTGACGTCAAATTTTGGTCCTTTACTGACCATTCCTGACGTCACTAACTGGCGGCATAATGACGTTAAAATGACGGTCTAATGTCACAGACAATTGACGTCATTTTCTGACGTCTTATTGACGGCAAAAATAGGTCCATTGTACGACATACCGGTTTCTAGAAATGTTTTTTATGAAATTAAAATGTTAAAATGTCTACTTGATAAACGTTTATAAAAAAATGTTTTTTTTCTTTATCTAAGAAAAAAAAACTTTTTTAACTGTTTCGTTACATGCCATGTGCGTATAGCCGCTCTCAAGGCGGTCACCCATCCTAGTACAGTACCGCGTCCGAGTCGCTTGACTTCGATGATCTAGTGGACAGTGACGATCTTCTCACCCTGATGCTTCCTTATTAACTGTACTTGTCTATAACAGGTACATCTTTAAAGTGTTCAAAAATCTTGTAATGATAATCTTCTTGATAGCTATAACACTGCGTGAAATAGTTATCATAAAACTATAATCACACGCAACTACATCCACTTATACCATAAATTCGCCACTTCAATCATAAAGTTGCTAAACAAACATATTGCAGTTAATTTTGTGGTTTTTATTTTATTATTACTTTATTAAACAATATTAAGAAGTAAAAATAGTTATATTACAAAAAGACCTTATTTGGACGACTTTAAGACGTCTTTAAAATGACGTCTTTAGATGGTCTAAGAAATGACGTCTTATAAACGTCCATTATTAGTCGCCGATGTCATAGACTAACCTAACCAAAAATGACTAAAAATAGACGTCATAATGATGTTATGGAATAACGTCAGTATAATGTCATTTTTAAAGACATAGTCGCTTTTTGGTCATTTGACGTCATTTGTACAAACATGACTAGTATTTGACGTCAAAATGACTTGTGTTTGCTACCTGGGTTGTGTTGCTCTAACTTCCGCAAACTTTTTTATATCAGTCTATTTCTAATTTTATTATATTCTTCAGTATTTGTTAAAAAAAAATAATAACGACTTTTTCATATATTTATATATATATTTTTTTAAAATAAATATTTCAGGACGAACTTCTGATTTGAGCAGCAGTAAAATCTGAAAGTGAGTAAACAGCGAAGTTAGAAAATACTCAAGACAAAGTAAAATATATTGATTAAAAATTCCATATAAAAAATGTGTATTATCGAAAAAAAAAACATTAAGAGAAAAAGAATCTCTTTACCGACCATCACCAAATTCAATACCAACCTTCCTTGAATGATACTCTATCGATTAAAAAAAAAAAAACAGCCCGATATCTCAATATTTGCGGAAGTTAGAGCAATCACGGACATTTCTAAAAAAATTTAAAATTTTTTTAAAAAAGAACCCCTTTACCGATTATCGCCAAATTCAATACCAACCTTCCTTGAATGATACTCTATTGATTAAAAAAAAAAACAGCCCGATATCTCAATATTTGCGGAAATTAGAGCAACCACGGACATTTCTAAAAAAATTCAAAATTTTTTAAAAAAAGAACCCCTTTACCGATCATCGCCAAATTCAATACCAACCTTCCTTGAATGATACTCTATCGATTAAAAAAAAAACAGCCCGATATCTCAATATTTGCGGAAATTAGAGCAACCACGGACATTTCTAAAAAAATTCAAAATTTTTTTAAAAAAGAACCCCTTTACCGATTATCGCCAAATTCAATACCAACCTTCCTTGAATGATACTCTATCGATTAAAAAAAAAAAACAGCCCGATATCTCAATATTTGCGGAAGTTAGAGTAACCACGGACATTAAATCTACACATACACACACACAGACATTTTTTTTAGGCGATATTTTGACGTTTTACAACAATCTGAACATATTGGCAGAAAAAACTCAAAAACCAATCTCTTCGTTGGTTTCTTCTACCCCTATTTCATATATAATTTTTTTAAATTTGGTTGACTTAAACCCAACTTAAATGCAATCGAAGGTTCATATACGAAATTCACGAAAACAAAGCTTCCTCTATGAGGAAGCAAAAAATAGTAGGTCATTTTGAAGGGAATTTAATAAGCTTTAAGATGCTGAAATGTAAAATTTAATTTAAATATTAATTTTGCTGAAAATTAGAAAAATGTGAAAAATAAGCTTTCAAAAAAATCGAAAAAGTGTGCTCCTAATATGAGAGACCCCGGGAAATCGCTAATAAAGTGCAAAATACATCATATTGCAATTAAAAATCTTTATTTAAAGTTTTTGAAAGACAAATGTAATGGAGAAGCATATTTGCAACAATCGTAAACCCACTTATACTCAATATTGTACCTAATCTTCCCCCTCCACCCTTTCTCCTCAAATCAAGGTCAGCACAGTCTTATAAATTCGTATAAACCTTCCCTTAACGTTAATATAGTATTTTCTCTTCTTTTATTACTATACAATAACTTTCATACTCCAGCAACCCAGGAGTACCCTGAGTATCTCATGTTACGAGCACCACGCCTTGCGGTTTCGCGATCACCAAATCTAATCTCTACAATTGAGCAACTCAACATATCCCGTATTTTCCTATTAATACCACCTTACTCTATCGCTGCATGCAGAACTTATTGCCAAATATTTATTAATTATATAATAAACAAGGTTTAAAGACTCATATCCATGGCACTTGACAACATCCAATTTCACAATTTCTTTCTCTGCAACGACTACACGCACGATCAAACAATGAATTTTCCACTAAATAGGTTTTACCCCAAGGGCAATAAGTTCATGGTGGAACCAACAGATAGGGCCTATTAGTTTAGCAGAAACCTCGCTGTCGCATATTAGGAGCCTATCTCATAATCGGGTACTTTCCTCTAATAATGAAAATATTTTAAAATACATGATTTATTCTATCAAAATAATCCTTTTTAGTCAGGCATGTCATTAAAAAAATAAATAAATAAGAGATTAATATTTCTATAATTAGGGTATGAGTTTAGCTTACTTATTTAATTTTTTATTATTTTTTATTAATTTTTTATTAGTTTTTTATTAGTTTTTTATTTAATAATTAATTAAAATTATTAAAGATATCTATACTAATATATAAAATTCTTACGGGTGCCGGGTGGTGTGTGTTTGAACGTTATTAACTTAAAAACTATTGAACCGAATTTTTACCAAAACAATATAAAATAGGAGTAGAATTTTCCAGGGAGTGCTATAGAGTGTATAATTTTTCGTTACCGATCTTTTTGGAAACCGGTATCGGAAATTTTTCCAATTTTTCTAATTTTTCGGGAAATAATTGACTGAATCTTAAAGAATTGTATATAAAACAGGGGTAGAACTTCCCGGGGAGTGCCATAAAGTGTATAATTTTTCGTTACCGATCTTTTTGGAAATCGGTTACGAAATTTTTCCAATTTTTTAGGAAATAATTGAGTAAATCTCGAAGTATTGTATACGACGGAATTGAACTTCAGTCGATAAAAAAGTGATATTTTTTAATTTATAGAATTTTTTTGGATTGGTGTGTAAGTATGTTTGCTTAACTACTCATTCGTTAGTGGACCAAATTTTAAAGTGGTATATATGAAATAGGGGTAGAATTTTCCGGGGAGTGCCATCATGTGTATAGTTTTTCGTTACCGATTTTCTGGAAACCGATATTTCTAATTTTTCTAATTTTTCGGGAAATAATTGACCGAATCTTAAAGAATTATATATGAAACAGGGGTCGAATTTTCCGGGGAATGCTTTCACATTAATCTACCGATTTATCGATTTAGTTAAAACCGGTTAAAAAATTTTATTAATTTTTTGAGGATGGGTTTAATTGCCACTGTGTGTATTATTATTCGATAACAATTTATTTTTTTTTAAACCGGTTCAAAAATTTAATTAATTTTTCGAGGATGGGTTTAATTGCCACGATGTGTATTATTTTTCGATAACAATTTATTTTTTTATGTAGGATAAGTTGCTGGTTTCACATATTATATGTCAACAGTTACTTCAATTCGTGGCTGTCGTGAGCGATTATATGTCAATTTGAAAATCAGTCAACAGGAGTAGAACGTTATAAATATATACAAGAACGAAATGGACAGAATGGATGAAATGGAAGAAGTTAGAAATAGTAATTAAAAACATTACTTAATTATTAGATTTATAAATAAATTTTTTTATTTAACTTATGATTAGTATTATAATTACAAAATTTTAGTGTTAGAAGACGGATTTGATGAATTATTAATAAATGCAGTATTAAAATTTTAAAGAATACAAGAGGAAAATGAAGGGCGTAACTGTGATGTCGTGGAGGTTCATAAAAATAGTAAAAAGGATGATAAAGAAGAAAATTGTAATGTGGTTGTGGAGGCTAATAACAAATTAAAGCGTAGAAAGGATGAAAATCATGACGAGAATAATAAGAGGAATAAGATGAATAAATTGTAAAAAAGACAAAACGTAAAGAAAATTGTAAAGTTAAATGTCTATTATTAATAATTTTTATTTTATAATAATTGTACAATTATTTAATATAATTATATTGAATAAAAAATATATTGTGCAATTTTAAATATTATAATTTAATTAATAATAAATAAATATAATAAAATTTGAATAAAAATGAATATAAAAAATTCTTAGCAATTGCCTGATAAGCCATTGCCTGATAAAGGAATTTTTTTCGATTAAAGATATTGAAACACAAATGAAGTCGTTTGAAGAAAAACGACTCCCGGGCGAAGCCCGGGTAACCAGCTAGTCTATATATATATATATATATATATATATATATATATATATATCCACTGGATATTTAATGGATATCTATTGGATATCCCCGTGGATATTTAATGGATATCTATTAGATCTCGTGTGGCGGACATCTGGATATTTAATGGATATCTATTAAATATCTCATGGATATCATGGATATACATTGGGGATATTTAATAGATATCTATTAAATATTAATGTCTGTGTGGGAAGTTATTGCAAATGCCGTAAAAGACTGGTTAAAATTAGCTAATAATCGGTTAAGCTATTCTATTACTAAAAAAAACTACATACATTTTTCATAATTAATTTTTATATTTCTTTTTTTTATGTATTTTTAATAATTCACTTAATAAAAAAACTAATTTTTATAATCCATATATTAAAACTATTGTGTCTTGTGTGTGTGTCAATGTCATTTTATAATATTCTCTTATAATAAATTATAAAAGAATTATAAGCTTTTATTTTCGCAGTTTTAAAATTGTTTATTTATTTATATGTATATAAACACATATGAGCCATTTATTTTGAAAATACAAGTGTAAATATATTTTTTTTTCTTCTTTAATTATATTAAACACAAAAACTCGTATTTATTTCAATTTATTTGTAACCATAACAACATATTACAACAGATTTTCTTAAAATTAAACTTACACGTACCACTTTCAAAATAAAAAACTCATATATATATGTATATACACATATTATACATGTTATACATATATACAAATTTAATAAACACGGATTGGTATAAAAAACGTAGGGGAGAATGGGGGAATGACAGTCATCAGGCAATGCCGGTCACCTGTATTTTACATAATCCAACAGTTATATCAAACTTTTTTTGTCTCTATCCGTTTACATACATGATTATCAAGTAATTTATTATGCCGTGCCTATTAAACCAACATAAATTAATAAAAATCTGGTGACTCTTATTTTACGCCCTTTTTCTTATAAGAATCGATGTACTTTTAATAAGGGTTTTGCGAAATTTTTAGTAGTTAAAATTACATCTAACCGTTATTTATGACTTTTTTGGTTCTTTAGCTTCCATTTCGCCCATATTAAAACAATGGCATCGTATAAATATATTATTATTAATATAACAAATTCACTCGGTTTTTGGGGTAACGGTAGTCGCTCTCGCACGGGGAAATTGCAGTCGTGGCGCACTTGTTAACCATCGGGCACATGCCTGCAAATGTCGAGTGACAGCGTAAACATCACGGTATATATACCTATATTTATACCACAAATTTGGTAGAATTTATCCAAACTCAGTGAAAAATGAATAATATACATGATTTACATAGAAAATATGTTCAATTTGATGGACATTTCAGTCTTGAAATAACGCCGGAATTTTAGGTTAAAATTTCAATTTTTCTGTTAATCATTAATTGTAATTATATTTTCAATTTAAGATGCCTCGTTGTAGACCAAGAAAAACCGAAAGAGGAAAATGGTCCTCAGACGAGCTCAGAGCAGCTATCGGGGCAGTAAAAGCTGGAATTCCGCTGACCGCGGTTATTCAAAAGGCGACCGTAATTACCCCACACGTCGGACAATTGCGGTCAATTCAGAGATTTTTATAATCAATGCAGGTTTAATTATTTATTAGCTTACTTGACTTTTATGCTTCTACTTTCGAAGAATGATTGATGAAGTATCCGTCAACTATTCCATTTTAGTTCTAAAGACATTTCTTTTTCAGAAAATAAGAAATAATTTTGTCTGACTGCAATTCCCCCATTCTCCCCTATCAAAACTCATAGAACCATACGTATTACACACTACGTGTAAGAAACGCATTAGATATACGTGTATAATCGGTGGACATGTCCGCAACCTATCCCATTTAATATATGTATTTATAAACGTATTTATATACGTATATGAATATACGCATATGAATACGTTTACAAATACGTTTGTAAAACGTTCATAAATACGTATATTAAATGGGATAGGTTGCGGACATGTCCACCGATTATACACGTTTATCTAATACGTTTTTTATACCGTATGGTACGTATGGTTCTATGAGTTTTTATACGTTTTTTACACCAATCCGTGTTTCACGGGTATATATTGAGTATATTTATATACAATTCCATATTCAATTCCATATTCAATTCCATATTCAATTCCATATTCAATTCCATATTCAAAAAAGTAATATTTTATAGTAATACTATGTACTTTGCTGTAATAATTTTGTAATTTTGGGAATTATTCTTTAAGGATATATTTTCAAAGTGATTCAAGGGGTTAGAACATAAATGCGTTATTATAGGTTATATCTCTATATGCGTTATAGACAATGAGCAGCGCAAAGGCGCATGCGCGCATAGACAAAGACAGAAGGGGCCCACATGCAGCGTTCTTTTTCTATTCCTATATCGCAGTCTCTTACGTATTAGCATATGACTCGCGCACTTTATTCTTATATCTCTATGTTAGTAACTGATTGCTGTAGCGTTTACCGCGCATAGAGTTCCTACAATAAGAGTTAGGACACCGTTATAGCTTTGTCTCACTCCCACTAACTTCTTGGCTGAAGCATATGGCGACCATGATAGCTTTGTCTCACTCCGACTAACTTGGCTGAAACATATGGCGGGACCAATCAAAAATCGTCACCACATTGGCTTAACTCTTAAGCGGGGAGCACACACTTCTGCATAACGCATAATGCGTAAGCATAAGAAAATTGATTGGTCCATACACATATGTGCATAAGGAAATAGACCAATCAGTTTTCTTATGCTTACGTATTATGCGATGTGCAGAAGTATGTGCTCCCCGCTTTATTATAGGAACTCTAATCGCGCATACCGTTTCTGATCCACGTGCACAGCGTGGAAAAGGAACGCTTGAGAGGGGATGTGCGTGCACGAGCGTGCACGGCTAACAGCGACATTCCCGTTCTTTCCTTTTTTCGAGTAACATCTCTCTGTAAAGTATATCTTAGTATATTATTCTGGCATTCGGGCTTACGAGTCTTTTCTTGTGGAAAATACAGAAAATTATTCCTATTCAGTTCTTTCTTTGTATCCGTCTCTGTAAATTGAGAAATTTACGTGAAGAAGACGATTACATAATACGCTTGGCTAATCGGAAGTCCACGAGGAGACGAACGGCAACCGCCATTACTGTTCTCAGTCACGAGGAGACGAACGGCAACCGCCATTACTGTTCTCAGTCACGAGGAGACGAACGGCAACCGCCATTGCATTCTCTGTTAAGAGAATTATACTAAGCAGAGGATTACGTACATTTCGCGTTACTGCGAACTCACATTGAGAAGGTAACTCTCAGATTTCTGGATTAAACCAATTATTAACTTGATAGCTACAGACATTCATTTTACGTACCTTTCGATCTTTGGTTCCAGAAATCTCGATAAAATACAGAAGAAATCGAGAAACTTCTTTGGAAGCTACTTCTTGCATTCAATGATAGTCCCTTCAGGACTCTGACGTCAGTACTTTCAATACATTGCTTTTTCTGGTTGCAACCAAAAGTATAATTAACTAAGATTAAAGTCTTTTATATTAAATTTAGATTAATTAGCCTTCGCTATATATTTATGCGAGGCAAAGTGTGTATTATATTTCTTTTTATGCCAATATTCATATATACTGATACTTTTCTATTACTAATGGATTAATGTGTTATGGATTAATGCTTTATAACAAGTTTTTCTCTTTTGGTTTATGAGTCGAAGACATGATAAACGATTTTAACTAATATATTATTACTTTCAGAATTTGTTACTTTCGTACAGATTAATTATTAATTTGCAAATTTACTCTTACATTTACTATATTCTATGCTTTATAACTTTCCAGGAATTACGCATTATTCTATGCTTGAATTATCTTCTGAGTTACTATTATTTCTTTTGCATGGTTTATATTTATGTATATTGAATTGAAATTACGAAATATTTGATTACATGGTCCTTTCTCTGAGAGATTAAAACTTTGATCTGCAAATAGAATATTTAACTTCTCAACTGAGAATTACATTTATGGTATACACTCAACGTTATATATATTATAACTTAAGAAGAAAGTCTCTTAAATTACAAGAAGACTTAATTACAATAATATTGTTGATTTCATTGAAAGGACTATAATTATTTCCTGTTTGTACTACTGAAATAACTCGTTATACTTAAACGTATGTAGTCACTGCAATTCTGATTGTTTGAGATATACAAATTTACACGATCTACTTTCAATATTTACGATTCAGTGTCTCCTTCTCCGCCATAGTGTCGACTAAAGCCTATTCTCGAGTTTTATACAGTAATCAAAAGATTACGACATTCTAATATAATATAAATAATGCTTTTATAAATTAACTTTTAATTTAAATTAAATTGATTTAATCTTAACGTAACTGAGTTTTTTTGTTAATGAGTAACAGTTTTTTTTTGTTAATGCAACTTTTAGCATAACTAAATTAATAGGCCATTAACTTTAACTTAATCTATTGTTAGTTTAAACAAAAATTAACTTACCCAATCCTGCAAACTGCTAATAGCGAGAATAGATAGACTGTGTTTGTATGTGTATAAGATTCAGTTGGTAAAAATGAAGATAAGGGGAGGCACTTCCAATGATCTTGACTTTGACATATGTTGTCAAAGACATGACCCTGAGTAACTTTTCCTTATACCTTAATCGTCGGTCATTGCTTATTTAAAATTATGAACAAAACAAGTTTGAAAAATATATAAGTTTGTGTTAATGCTAAAGGAAGTAATTTGCTGATATCTGTATGTGTATAGACAGTACACATGTATAACAACCTTCCGTTTCTCGAACGCGGACTAGCTCGGCGGATTCCGGGGTTCGAGGGATAGGTCCAGAAACGAATAACACGGGAGATTTAACATACAATCTTAATAACAATTTATTACACCGAAATATACTTCAGTATGTAGACGGACGGACGTATTCGGGCGTCGTCGAGACAGTATAGCTTCGGGCTAGCGGTCTAAAAGGCGCACGTAGCGAGTATCCCGGATAACGAATGAACATAATACACGAAGAATCTAAGTACCGAAATATAATACAAAATATAACACAAGATTACGAAAATATAATACAGCGCGAACTGGGTGATTGCGGACGCGAATACACGGCAATCCGGTGGGGATCGGAACGCATGAGCGGCGGCAATGGCGCGGCGGAAACCGTATCGCGATGATCCCGGTTTTAGAGTACGGGCCCGATGCCCTTATGGCGTGAGGAAAAGGTCGGGATTCGGAGGCACCGGCGTCGAGATTTCTCGACCGAGGCGGAGTTCCCTCAGCCTCACTGTTTCGCCGGTGATTCGGGGATTATCGGGGGGGATTATTCGGAGTTTCGGGAAGAGTGGACGTCCGAGTGGACGTCCGAGATCACTCAACCGAGGCAACCTCGGTTGTCGACTCTGTAGGAGCGGAATGGTTTCATAGGTATCTCGAGTTCAGCGGCGGATCGGACTGGAGCTGACTCGAGAGCGAAGCGGTTCCTTTCGGATCGGTGTCGAGGTCTTATACCCTGTCGGAGGGCGAGAATCGGTGAAAGTAGCCAATCTCCGGGCGAGACGAACGCCAGGGATGAAAGCGGCGCGGATTGGAGTTACAGATCCCCGTCGGCGGCGCTCGGCGCTCGACGCTCGGAGGAGTATCGGAGCTTCGAGCCGTTATCGTGACTCGAGCTCGACGATTCGGTGGAGACGTTTATATTAAAAAATGGGGGCGCAATGCGCCCTGATGTCATCGCCCGACTGTTGTTCGGTCGGGCGGCATCCGGTCGTTGTTCGCCGGGAAGTACGATGTACCGTTTTAGGTACACATCGTTACACATGTAAGCGGGAATGGGTGGGGGTGAACGTTGAAAACCTTAACCGTACAATGATAGATCTCGTTTCGCCTTAAGCAAGGGTGGGGTGGTGTGGGATGGATCTCGCGTTTCATGGAAAGTACAATAATGCTGTCCAGAGTTTTTTATATCAAATCTTTCATACACATGTGATGAAAGGATTTATCCACTTAGTGTGTAAAAGTATAAAATACTGAAACACATATTAGATTAATTGACAATAATGACAGTTACAATAAGTTGGCGCCAGTTTTTGATATTAAATTTTTTGTAGAAATGTTTATAATACAACAAAGAGTGCGTGTATTTGGCGCTATTTTTTAACTTTTTTGAAAAGAATTTTGTAAGTCTAATAAAGGAGCCAAAAGAGGCTATAACGTATCTCGAGGCATCAGCTATAGCTATAATATAACTTAATTGGGAAAGAAAAAGACAACATATATTGTATGTCTGCGCTTTCTACCGCCCGAAACTGACAAAAGTGCCGAGCACATACGGTTGCTCTTTTGTGTCGCAGGGCGTTTGCACAAGAATTTAATTCATAAAGTTTTTTTTTAATAATTTATATTTAAGTATTTAAATTTATTCGTACTTTATATAGTTAATAACTCGACAGAGCTAATTTTATTGCCCTAATAAGATTACTTTTTTAAACTAATATTAATATAATACATGCAAAATCATCTTTACTCCCTAATAAAAATAAAAACGTGTAAAATTCATTTATTACTAAACTTTATTAATATATCTTTATGTATCATTATTAAATCTTAAGAATCATTGTTGATTATTGTTAGATGCAGCATTTTTTTTAATATTTTGATAGTAGACGCGCTAATATTATTTGGTTAACTCACCAACAAATAGCGTTTGTATGATATATACGCTAACGAACGAACAAAGATGCTACTTCTGTATTTTGATGATTTCTGTTGATTATTTCTGATTATCAGTATTGATAGGATGAAAGCAAGGAGATAAATTTATAATTAGATATAATCTTTGCAGGATAATTACAATATATAGATATATGATATATGTTATATAATATGACATTTTACATATGCTAAAAGAAGCTCAAAGATTATTACACATAGTGTACATGACGGAAACTATATTATATGTAGATTTTTAGAACTGGCAGTAAATATCAGAACGCAGCCCATATCTTACATCTTTTTTTTCAGGAAGAGATTATGGCATCCCATTCTCGACTATATTACCAATATGTGAAAAAGAGCAGTAGCATTGCTGGAGAGTATGGCGGTACGAATACTGGAAGCATACAGTATACTTCTGAGGCGATAATTGGACCACCTAACAAGTACCCAAGCTATGGAGAATTTCCACCAGCATTTATCATGGTATGTGTATCTTCTGATGTTGTCTACCTAGTGAGAAATATATATAGTTGACCCGACGTCGAATCAATGTCGATAATCTGATGTCGAAATAAGTTGAAATTTTGGTTGATTCGACATCGAAGTCGTATCAAATATCAACGAACTTTCAACTGTCGTTTCAACTTCGTTTGTCGAATCGACCTTCTTTCATAGTGTAAGAGAATTATGTGAGTTTTTTTATTAAACCGATTAGTGGACCGATTTGTAAGCGTTATAGTTATTCACATATTTTTATCTAGAATAGTATTAAATTAATATGACTTTTATGTCGCATTTCTATATATTAAAATGTACATCAGAGTTTAACACTTTAATTCGGTTTAATTTATCTTTTATCTCTTTCTATTTATCAAATTTAGAAAAAGATAAAAGGTAAGTTTAAAATTCTATATTGATAAAGAAATAGACATTATAGTAGAACATTATATTTATATATGTATATACATATATGTATATTAAATCCCGCGAAAAACAATTGTATTAAAACAATATTAGAAGCTTATATGAATTCAATAAAAATCTTATTAGGTCGAATATGCAAATCAAATATGATTTAAATACAAGTTATATTTAAATCAAATTAAAGTACCCCAACCTGATATAATCTACATATGGAATATACTGGACCTTGTTAAGATATCCAAAATCACCCAGGTATATTAAGCTATCTAAGTCAATTATCAAAACACAAAAAATTTTACATGGAATTAATTTGCTAATTATTTTCTATTTTTGCTTTTAAAAGTAATTTTTTTCTCCAGCTATTAAAAAGTTACGAGAGGCTGAATAGTTTAAGATTAAGCTATCCAGCCATTGTAAAAAAACATATTCATAAGTCAATGCAAAAAGTTAATTATACCAAAATTATTTCCTATTTTTTGCTTGCAAAAATAATTTATTTGCTCACACTATTAAAAAGTTACAAAAGGCTGGATAGCTTAAGAATAAGCTGCCACGCCATTGTAAGAAACAGCATATACATAAGTCAAAGCAAAAAATAATTCCTGTAACTAATAGGAATATAGAAAAAGTAAAAAAACGAGATATTTTATATATATACCAGACATCACAGACATGCGCAACGCGCGCGCTATTTATTTATTACATTTTACGTTACATTACAATATTAACCCTTTGATAAATACAAAACTGTCAAAATATGCGACATGACAGATGCTCATGAAGTAAGCGCAGTAAGAGAATCAATCAGCATCGCGAAGTATTGACAACAATACTTCGATAGATTCAAGTATCGATGACATGCCTTTTTTGAAAGGGAAACAGACTTATATAATGAGTAAAATATAAATTTTTTAAAATTATTTTGCGAGCAAGAAATTCGAGACTTGGATATCTTGAGAGCAAATAATTCATGGAACATTATTCTGATGCTATAATAATGCGAGAAATTAATTTCTTTAACGCGCTTTACTCTTAAGCGCCGCATTTTGATCTTGATGTCTTCTTAAAAGCTGGAGCAAAAAAATTACTTTGCAAGGAAAAAATAGCAAAGAAAATAGCAAATAATTTTGATATTATTAACTTTGTGCTTTGACTTATGTATATGTTTTTTTTTTACAATAGCTGGATAGCTTAAGCTATATCCAGCCCTTCGTAACTTTTTAATAGCTGGAGCAAAAAATTACTTTTAAAAGCAAAAATAGCAAATAATTAGCAAATAATTTCATATAAATTTTTTTGTTTTCTGATAATTTTGCTTAGATAGCTTAATATACCTAAATCAGCAGCACAAATATAATTAAGGAAATGCAGTGTTAATATGGTTTTAATATGATTTAAATTAAATATTTACATGTTAAGTCCGACAAATATGGAACAAATTTTACTGCAAATATTATTTAAACCAAAATACGTTTTAACCCGTTGTGGTCACACCTCTTTTTTGAACATTTTTAAAGGATTTTTTTAAACATAATTGCCACCTCAAAAGTTAATTTTTTATAATGAGAATACATTCTACAATGTTTAAACTTAATTCTAGAATTTTTTGCGATTTACTTAAACTGTTAGATTTGAATAGCATGCAGCTGTTTGAAATTTGGTTGGGGTCCTATGGACCCCTGGTGACCACAACGGGTTAATAAGAATCAAAATAGAACCAAATTTGGGTTAAAGCCATAATTGAATCGAGTAAAAGTCGCATATAGAACACATTAACTTTTTATTAAAGTCTCATATATGAATATTCTGCATCATGTATGCATGGTTCTGGATCATACATATATAATCCGCATAAGTATGTTATGAATGTAAATTAAAACCATATATTTTGTTGTCGACCATATTTAACCCTTCGAGGCCACACTGGGTGGCGGCCATCCAGAAAAAAATTCAGGCCCGATATTTTTAATATAGGCTTTATAATCAGTGTCCCTCCATCTAGGATCCCTAGTTTGAGTCTCTCTCTCAAAGACAGTAGAAAGGCTTTAAGCCATGTCAGTTATGTTTGATAAACAATTTGAAAATTATTATGAGTGGTGACCACCCAGATGTGGCCTCGGTGTATATTTTCTCATCGCGACCAAAAATTACAACATTTTTGTTCATCGAGCATATTTCGGGTTCTGCACCATACACATTTTTGAACAATATCCTTAAGATGTTTCATGAATTTTTACATGCACATTAATTGAAATTATGAGACTGAATCCGTCTGGGTGTCGACCACCCAGTGTGGGCCGGGGCGTATTAAAAAAAGAGGTGTGGCCTCGGAGAGTTAATCACTTTGAACGACATAAGGGGAAATTTTTATATCTGTTTTAAATTGATTCGTAGGTAGCACATATTAGTTTTATATACGTTTTTTGAACGTATACATAGTTTCATAACCGTAAAGAACCATTAAGAAACGTTTGAACAAAAATGTTTTTGAAACCAGATTTAAGAAACGTATTTTTTACGTTTCTACAGTTAACAAAATACCTATTTGTTAAATTTTTTCCTTTCAAAATTATAATTTGCTTTATATATATGGAGGGGTTAAAGCCATAGTGGTGTAAGTCACTTTTTTTAACCTATCGAGTTAAGTTTCATAGATGCAGTCTACACATGCAGATATGTTGAAAAAAGAAGAAAAAAAAGTGTTCAAAAAATTGACTTACACCACTATGGCTTTAACCCCTCCATATATACATAGAAGAAAGTGCCCTATTATGAGACAGGATCCTAATATGAGATATGTTAAGCTAAAAGGCCCTATATAGGCCCTATCTGTTGATCCACCATGAAAAAACCCCGCCATCTCATATTAGGATCCCATCTCATAATAGGGCACTTTCCTATAAATATATAGATATATATAATAGCTTTAATAGCCTTTTTTGAAATATTTAAATTTATATTGGACTAATTATTGCACAAAATAAATCATTTTATCCATACACATATATTTACTTATTTACTTAATTAATTTTGTTCTACCGGTCTCTATTTGTCATCGAACAATCTGGGCTTTAGAAAACTTCCAACAGTTTGCAAAATAAACGTTCTGCTGAACGCGCGGTCATTAAAAAACATTTATACGTGTGTTCCGTTTTGAAGAACTTCCTGAACTGGTGCACATCAGTAATGCAATTAAGTTACATAGAGTGAGACAAGTATATTTTGGTTTCACTTTAACTTATTGCAGGAATGTGCACCAGTTTAGGAATTTCTTTGAAAAGAATAGACGTCATAGATAGTATATGCATAAAGCTTCTAGAACATTCTCACACATGTCTCAAAAACGTTTATAAACCGTTCAAAGACGTTAAAAGTGGGAATTTTAAAATGTATTTATCTAAAATGTCCTTTATCATTAACAAAACGTTCTATAATAGTTTTTTAAACGTTATTTTATCGAAAAAAAACGTTCATGAGAAACGTTTCTAAAAATCGGTTATAAACGTTTCGGAAAAATGCTTATTAAACATTTCTGAACGTGTATGTGCCACCTGGGTTATAATAATAGTATATATATGTGCATTGTCTATCTATACAATAATATTAATATTATTTTATTATATAAATTTATTTGTTTCGATATGACATTCGATGTCAGTTAACATTGATTCGACGTTGGGTCAACTATAATCAGTCAAGAAGTTCATCGATCAACAGTGATTCGACGTCGAAGACGTCGATCAATTCGATTTAACCAGCTTTCAACCTCTTCGACGTCAAATTAACGTTAAATCGACGTCACATTTCTGACTGGGTATTATTGTTATGTAGAAAGTAACCGTAATCTCTAACTTTATGATATAAGATTTTGATATTCAACACCTTTAGATATTTTTTTTTAACACAGCAAAACTGATGGTTTTATATTCATCAACGTCTCCATGGCAGAAAGAAACTCATATAGCCGCATATGTAAATAGCAACCACAAAATGATCGCACTATGTACTGTAACTATATTGGTAGGTAACATATTTGGATTGATAAATACAGACATTGTTCAAGAAGGTACGTTTGTGAAAAGATCATAATTAATTGTTTTATTTTAAAGATCTCGAGTTTGATGAAGCTGTATATCCACTCAGAGTCTCTATATATGAAGTATATAATCCTGGCTACGTAACTGAAATTTGGCTCAGGATTTTGATGG